>NC_053023.1:210996847-211298914 GCF_003073215.2 Triticum urartu | reverse complement strand
AGATACCTCTCCGATAATCGGAGTGACAAAACCTAATCTCGAAATACGCCAACCCAACATGTACCTTTGGAGACACCTGTAGTACTTCTTTATAATCACCCAGTTACGTTGTGACGTTTGGTAGTACCCAAAATGTTCCTCCGGTAAACGGGAGTTGCATAATCTCATAGTTATAGGAACATGTATAAGTCATGAAGAAAGCAATAGCAACATACTAAACGATCGGGTGCTAAGCTAATGGAATGGGTCATGTCAATCAGATCATTCTCTCAATGATGTGATCCTGTTAATCAAATAACAACTCATTGTTCATGGTTAGGAAACGTAACCATCTTTGATTAACGAGCTAGTCAAGTAGAGGCATACTAGTGACACTTTGTTTGTCTATGTATTCACACATGTATTATGTTTCCGGTTAATATAATTCTAGCATGAATAATAAACATTTATCATGATTATAAGGAAATAAATAATAACTTTATTATTGCCTCTAGGGCATATTTCCTTCAGTCTCCCACTTGCACTAGAGTCAATAATCTAGATTACACAGTAATGATTCTAACACCCATGGAGCCTTGGTGCTGATCATGTTTTGCTCGTGGAAGAGGCTTAGTCAACGGGTCTGCAACATTCAGATCCGTATGTATCTTGCAAATCTCTATGTCTCCCACCTGGACTAGATCCCGGATGGAATTGAAGCGTCTCTTGATGTGCTTGGTTCTCTTGTGAAATCTGGATTCCTTTGCCAAGGAAATTGCACCAGTATTGTCACAAAAGATTTTCATTGGACCCGATGCACTAGGTATGACACCTAGATCGGATATGAACTCCTTCATCCAGACTCCTTCATTTGCTGCTTCTGAAGCAGCTATGTACTCCGCTTCACATGTAGATCCCGCTACAACGCTTTGTTTAGAACTGCACCAACTGACAGCTCCACCGTTTAATGTAAACACGTATCTGGTTTGCGATTTAGAATCGTCCGGATCAGTGTGAAAGCTTGCATCAACGTAACCTTTTACGATGAGCTCTTTGTCACTTCCATATATGAGAAACATATCCTTAGTCCTTTTCAGGTATTTCAGGATGTTCTTGACCGCTATCCAGTGATCCACTCCTGGATTACTTTGGTACCTCCCTGCTAGACTTATAGCAAGGCACACATCAGGTCTGGTACACAGCATTGCATACATGATAGATCCTATGGCTGATGCATAGGGAACATCTTTCATATTCTCTCTATCTTCTACAGTGGTCGGGCATTGAGTCTTACTCAACTTCACACCTTGTAACACAGGCAAGAACCCTTTCTTTGCTTGATCCATTTTGAACTTCTTCAAAATTTTGTCAAGGTATGTGGTTTGTGAAAGTCCAATTAAGCGTTTTGATCTATCTCTATAGATCTTAATGCCTAATATGTAAGCAGCTTCACCGAGGTCTTTCATTGAAAAACTCTTATTCAAGTATCCCTTTATGCTATCCAGAAATTCTATATCATTTCCAATTAGTAATATGTCATCTACATATAATATCAGAAATGCTACAGAGCTCCCACTCACTTTCTTGTAAATACAGGCTTCTCCAAAAGTCTGTATAAAACCAAATGCTTTGATCACACTATCAAAGCGTTTATTCCAACTCCAAGAGGCTTGCACCAGTCCATAAATGGATCGCTGGAGCTTGCACACTTTGTAAGCTCCCTTTGGATCTACGAAACCTTCTGGTTGCATCATATACAACTCTTCTTCCAGAAATCCATTCAGGAATGCAGTTTTGACATCCATCTGCCAAATTTCATAATCATAAAATGCGGCAATTGCTAACATGATTCGGACAGACTTAAGCATCGCTACGGGTGAGAAGGTCTCATCGTAGTCAATCCCTTGAACTTGCCGAAAACCTTTTGCGACAAGTCGAGCTTTGTAGACAGTAATATTACCGTCAGCGTCAGTCTTCTTCTTGAAGATCCATTTATTCTCAATTGCTTGCCGATCGTCGGGCAAGTCAACCAAAGTCCACACTTTGTTCTCATACATGGATCCCATCTCAGATTTCATGGCTTCAAGCCACTTTGCGGAATCTGGGCTCACCATCGCTTCTTCATAGTTCGTAGGTTCATCATGATCTAGTAGCATGACTTCCAGAACAGGATTACCGTACCACTCTGGTGCGGATCTTACTCTGGTTGATCTACGAGGTTCAGTAGTATCTTGTTCTGAAGTTTCATGATCATCATCATTAGCTTCCTCGCTAACTGGTGTAGGTGTCGCAGAAACAGTTTTCTGTGATGTACTACTTTCCAATAAGGGAGTAGGTACAGTTACCTCGTCAAGTTCTACTTTCCTCCCACTCACTTCTTTCGAGAGAAACTCCTTCTCCAGAAAGTTTCCGAATTTAGCAACAAAAGTCTTGCCTTTGGATCTGTGATAGAAGGTGTATCCAATAGTTTCCTTTGGATATCCTATGAAGACACATTTCTCCGATTTGGGTTCGAGCTTATCAGGTTGAAGCTTTTTCACATAAGCATCGCAGCCCCAAACTTTTAGAAACGACAACTTTGGTTTCTTGCCAAACCACAGTTCATAAGGCGTCGTCTCAACGGATTTTGATGGTGCCCTATTTAACGTGAATGCAGCTGTCTCTAGAGCATATCCCCAAAACGATTGCGGTAAATCAGTAAGAGACATCATAGATCGCACCATATCTAGTAAAGTACGATTACGACGTTCGGACACACCATTATGCTGTGGTGTTCCGGGTGGCGTGAGTTGCGAAACTATTCCACAATTTTTCAAATGTACACCAAACTCGTAACTCAAATATTCTCCTCCACGATCAGATCGTAGAAACTTTATTTTCTTGTTACGATGATTTTCAACTTCACTCTGAAATTCTTTGAACTTTTCAAATGTTTCAGACTTATGTTTCATTAAGTAGATATACCCATATCTGCTTAAGTCATCTGTGAAGGTGAGAAAATAACGATATCCACCACGAGCCTCAATATTCATCGGACCACATACATCTGTATGTATGATTTCCAACAAATCTGTTGCTCTCTCCATAGTACCGGAGAACGGTGTTTTGGTTATCTTGCCCATGAGGCACGGTTCGCAAGTACCAAGTGATTCATAATCAAGTGGTTCCAAAAGTCCATCAGTATGGAGTTTCTTCATGCGCTTTACACCGATATGACCTAAACGGCAGTGCCACAAATAATTTGCACTATCATTATCAACTCTGCATCTTTTGGCTTCAACATTATGAATATGTGTGTTACTACTATCGAGATTCAACAAGAATAGACCACTCTTCAAGGGTGCATGACCATAAAAGATATTACTCATATAAATAGAACAACCATTATTCTCTGATTTAAATGAATAACCGTCTCGCATCAAACAAGATCCAGATATAATGTTCATGCTTAACGCTGGCACCAAATAACAATTATTTAGGTCTAATACTAATCCCGAAGGTAGATGTAGAGGTAGCGTGCCGACTGCGATCACATCGACTTTGGAACCGTTTCCCACGCGCATCGTCACCTCGTCCTTAACCAATCTTCGCTTGATCCGTAGTCCCTGTTTCGAGTTGCAAATATTAGCAACAGAACCAGTATCAAATACCCAGGTACTACTGCGAGCATTAGTAAGGTACACATCAATAACATGTATATCACATATACCTTTGTTCACCTTACCATCCTTCTTATCCGCCAAATACTTGGGGCAGTTCCGCTTCCAGTGACCAGTCTGCTTGCAATAGAAGCACTCAGTTTCAAGCTTAGGTCCAGGTTTGGGTTTCTTCTCTTGAGTAGCAACTTGCTTGCCGTTCTTTTTGAAGTTCCCCTTCTTCTTCCCTTTGCCCTTTTTCTTGAAACTAGTGGTCTTGTTGACCATCAACACTTGATGCTCCTTCTTGATTTCTACCTCCGCAGCTTTTAGCATCGCGAAGAGCTCGTGAATAGTCTTGTTCATCCCTTGCATATTATAGTTCATCACGAAGCTCTTGTAGCTTGGTGGCAGTGATTGGAGAATTCTGTCAATGACGCAATCATCTGGAACATTAACTCCCAATTGAATCAAGTGATTATTATACCCAGACATTTTGAGTATATGCTCACTGACAGAACTGTTCTCCTCCATCTTGCAGCTATAGAACTTATTGGAGACTTCATATCTCTCAATCCAGGCATTTGCTTGAAATATTAACTTCAACTCTTGGAACATCTCATATGCTCCATGACGTTCAAAACGTCGTTGAAGTCCCGATTCTAAGCCGTAAAGCATGGCACACTGAACTATCGAGTAGTCATCAGCTTTGCTCTGCCAGACGTTCATAACATCCGGCGTTGCTCCTGCAGCAGACCTGGCACCCAGCGGTGCTTCCAGGACGCAATTCTTCTGTGCAGCAATGAGGATAATCCTCAAGTTACGGACCCAGTCCGTGTAATTGCTACCATCATCTTTCAACTTTGCTTTCTCAAGGAACGCATTAAAATTCAACGGAACAACAGCACGAGCCATCTATCTACAATCAAACATAAACAAGCAAGATACTAATCAGGTACTAAGTTTTCATGATAAATTTAAGTTCAGTTAATTTACTTAAAGAACTCCCACTTATATAGACATCCCTCTAATCCTCTAAGTGATTACGTGATCCAAATCAACTAAACCATGTCCGATCATCACGTGAGATGGAGTAGTTTTCATTGGTGAACATCATTATGTTGATCATATCTACTATATGATTCACGCTCGACCTTTCGGTCTCCATGTTCCGAGGCCATATCTGTATATGCTTGGCTCGTCAAGTATAACCTGAGTATTCCGCGTGTGCAACTGTTTTGCACCCGTTGTATTTGAACGTAGAACCTATCACACCCGATCATCACGTGGTGTCTCAGCATGAAGAACTTTCGCAACGGTGCATACTCAGGGAGAACACTTCTTGATAATTTAGTGAGAGATCATCTTATAATGCTACCGTCAATCAAAGCAAGATAAGATGCATAAAAGATAAACATCACATGCAATCAATATAAGTGATATGATATGGCCATCATCATCTTGTGCTTGTGATCTCCATCTCCGAAGCACCGTCGTGATCACCATCGTCACCGGCGTGACACCTTGATCTCCATCGTAGCATCGTTGTCGTCTCGCCAAGCTTGTGCTTCCACGACTATCGCTACCGTTTAGTGATAAAGTAAAGCATTACATCGCGATTGCATTGCATACAATAAAGCGACAACCATATGGCTCCTGCCGGTTGCCGATAACTCGGTTACAAAACATGATCATCTCATACAATAAAAATTCAGCATCATGTCTTGACCATATCACATCACAACATGCCCTGCAAAAACAAGTTAGACGTCATCTACTTTGTTGTTGCAAGTTTTACGTGGCTGCTAAGGGCTTAAGTAAGAACCAATCTCACCTACGCATCAAAACCACAACGATAGTTTGTCAATTTGACTCCGTTTAAACCTTCGCAAGGACCGGGCGTAGCCACACTTGGTTCAACTAAAGTTGGAGAAACTGTCACCCACAAGCCACCTCTGTGCAAAGCACATCGGGAGAACCGGTCTCGCGTAAGCGTACGCGTAATGTCGGTCTGGGCCACTTCATCCAACAATACCGCCGAACCAAAGTATGTAATGCTGGTAGGCAGTATGACTTATATCGCCCACAACTCACTTGTGTTCTACTCGTGCATATAACATCAACATATAAAACCTAGGCTCGGATGCCACTGTTGGGTTTACGTAGTAATTTCAAAAAATTTCCTACGCACACGCAAGATCATGTGATGCATAGCAACGAGAGGGGGAGTATGATCTACATACCTAGTAGATCGACAACGGAAGCGTTTGGTTGATGTAGTCGTACGTCTTCACGATCCGACCGATCAAGCACCGAAACTACGGCACCTCCGAGTTCTAGCACACGTTCAGCTCGATGACGATCCCCGGACTCCGATCCAGCAAAGTGTCGGGGAAGAGTTCCGTCAGCACGACGGCGTGGTGACGATCTTGATGCACTACAGCAGCAGGGCTTCGCCTAAACTCCGCTACAGTATTATCGAGGACTATGGTGGCTGGGGGCGCCGCACACGGCTAAGGAAAAGATCACGTGGATCAACTTGTGTGTCTCTGGGGTGCCCCTGCCTCCGTATATAAAGGACTAAAGGGGGGAGGCTGGCCGGCCAAGGAGGGCGCGCCAGGAGAGTCCTACTCCCTCTGGGAGTAGGATTCCCCCCCCCCATCCTAGTTGGAATAGGATTCGCGGAGGGGGGAAAAGAGAGAAGAGGGGCCGGCCCCCTCTCCTTGTCCTATTCGGACCAAGGGAGGGGAGGGGCGCGCGGCCCATGTAGGGCTGCCTCTTCTCTTTTCCACTAAGGCCCATCATGGCCCATTTAGCTCCCGGGGGGGGTCCGGTAACCTCCCGGTACTCCGGTAAAATCCCGATTTCACCCGGAACACTTCCGACATCCAAACATAGGCTTCCAATATATCAATCTTTATGGCTCGACCATTTCGAGACTCCTCGTCATGTCCCCGATCTCATCCGGGACTCCGAACTCCTTCGGTACATCAAAACTCATAAACTCATAATATAACTAGTCATCGTAACCTTAAGCGTGCGGACCCTACGGGTTCGAGAACAATGTAGACATGACCGAGACACGTCTCTGGTCAATAACCAATAGCGGGACCTGGATGCCCATATTGGCTCCTACATATTCTACGAAGATCTTTATCGGTCAGACCTCATAACAACATACATCGTTCCCTTTGTCATCGGTATGTTACTTGCCCGAGATTCGATCGTCGGTATTCCAATACCTAGTTCAATCTCGTTGCTGGCAAGTCTCTTTACTCGTTCTGTAATACATCATCCCGCAACTAACTCATTTAGTTGCAATGCTTGCAAGGCTTAAGTGATGTGCATTACCGAGAGGGCCCAGAGATACCTCTCCGACAATCGGAGTGACAAAACCTAATCTCGAAATACGCCAACCCAACATGTACCTTTGGAGACACCTGTAGTACTCCTTTATAATCACCCAGTTACGTTGTGACATTTGGTAGTACCCAAAGTGTTCCTCCGGTAAACGAGAGTTGCATAATCTCATAGTTATAGGAACATGTATAAGTCATGAAGAAAGCAATAGCAACATACTAAACGATCGGGTGCTAAGCTAATGGAATGGGTCATGTCAATCAGATCATTCTCTCAATGATGTGATCCTGTTAATCAAATAACAACTCATTGTTCATGGTTAGGAAACGTAACCATCTTTGATTAACGAGCTAGTCAAGTAGAGGCATACTTTGTTTGTCTATGTATTCACACATGTATTATGTTTCCGGTTAATATAATTCTAGCATGAATAATAAACATTTATCATGATTATAAGGAAATAAATAATAACTTTATTATTGCCTCTAGGGCATATTTCCTTCATTTTACCACCAGGTATGGGCTGTACGAGTATACCGTTATGTCATTTGGTCTGACTAATGCACGTGCATATTTCATGAACATGATGAACAAGGTGTTTATGGAGTTTCTGAATAAGTTCGTTGTAGTGTTCATTGATGATATCCTGGTTTACTCAAAGAACGAAGAGGAGCATAAGGAGCATTTGCGTTTGGTACTTGGAAAGCTCAGAGAACATCAATTGTATGCCAAGTTTAGCAAATGTGAGTTTTGGTTGAAGGAAGTTGGATTTCTCGGACACGTTATATCGGGAGAAGGTATAGCAGTAGATCCCACTAAAGTTGATACCGTGACCAATTGGGAAGCGCCAACAACAGTTAGAGAGATCCGGAGTTTTCTTGGACTCGCAGGATACTACCGGAGATTCATTGAGAATTTCTCAAAGATTGCGAAGCCTATGACGGAGTTGTTGAAGAAGGATACCAAGTTCATATGGACTGAGGAACGTGAGGCCAGTTTCCAGGAGTTGAAGAAACGCTTGGTTACATCACCTGTGTTGATTTTGCCAGATCAGACCAAGGATTATGAGGTGTATTGCGACGCTTCACGTCGAGGAGTTGGAGCAGTGCTTATGCAAGAAGTAAGAGTTGTTTCCTATGCCTCACGACAGCTTACGCCTCATGAGTTGAATTATGCTATGCATGATTTGGAGTTAGCAGCCGTAGTGCATGCATTGAAAACCTGGAGACATTTTCTCATTGGAAACCATTGTGAGGTGTACACGGATCACAAGAGTTTGAAGTATATTTTCACGTAGAAAGAGTTGAATCTCAGGCAAAGAAGATGGTTGGAGCTCATCAAGGATTATGATATGAGATTACATTATCACCCCGGAAAGGCTAACGTAGTAGCTGACGCGTTGAGCCGTAAAAGCCATGTCAACACCTTAATGACGGGAGATTTACCAAGGGAGTTAACTGAAAATCTTCGTGAGCTATGTTTGGAGATAGTTCCGAGAGACTATGTAGCAGCATTGGAGATTCAGTCTACCTTGATGGATAAGATCAGAGAAGCTCAAAGGACTAACAAGGAGATTGCCTCTATTAAGGACAAAATGAGCAAAGGAAAAGCTAAGGGATTTCGTGAGGATGAGCACGATACCCTATGGTTTGAAGACCGTGTTTATGTGCCTAATGATTCGGAGATCAGGAAGTTAATTCTGCAAGAGGCACATGATTCACCATATTCGATTCACCCAGGAAATACTAAGATGTATTTGGATTTGAAGGATACTTTCTGGTGGACCGAAATGAAGAAGGATATTGCGGAGTATGTAGCAGTTTGTGATGTATGTTAGAGAGTAAAGGCAGAGCATCAGAAGCCAGTAGGATTGCTACAGCCATTGCCGATACCCGAATGGAAGTGGGATAAGTTAGGCATGGATTTTATTACGGGTTTACCCAGAACTCATTCAGGCTATGACTCAATATGGGTTGTAGTCGATCGTTTGACAAAGGTAGCCCATTTCATTCCAGTGAAGACTACCTATACCAGTGCAAAGTTGGCAAGGATATGACCAGAATCGTATGTCTTCATGGAGTTCCAAGGAGCATTGTATCAGATAGAGGAACCCAATTCACCTCAAAGTTCTGGAATCAGTTACATGAAACTTTGGGTACCAGACTGGAGTTTAGTACAGCTTTCCATCCGCAGACATATGGACAAACCGAGAGAGTCAATCAGATTTTGAAGGACATGTTAAGAGCTTGTGCGCTAGATTACGGATCTAGTTGGGACGAGAATTTGCCATATGCAGAGTTCTCTTACAACAACAGTTATCAATCCAGTTTGAAGATGGCCCCTTTCGAAGCCTTGTACGGAAGGAGGTGCAGGACCCCATTGTCTTGGGATGAAGTTGGAGACCGTTAGTTGTTTGGACCAGATCTGATTAAGAAGTCCGAACAGAAAGTGAAATTGATTCGCGACAGGCTCAAGGTAGCCAGTCCAAGCAGAAGAGCTACGCAGATTCAAAACGCAAGGAGACAGTTTACGAAGTCGGAGACCGAGTTTATCTTCGAGTATCACCACTTCGAGGAGTTAAGCGCTTTGGAGTTAAGGGAAAATTAGCACCACGTTTTGTAGGCCCATACAAAGTTTTGGAACATATGGGAGAAGTAGCCTATAAGTTGGAATTGTCCGAAGGATTGTCAGGAGTTCACGACGTGTTCCACGTTTCCCAGCTGAAGAAGTGCCACGCAGAGATGGCTGACATACCGCTGAGAGTTATAATGCCGCTGGAAGCAATTCAACTGGACAGTGATTTGACCTATGAGGAGAAACCCATCAAGATTCTAGAATATGCCAGTCGAGTCACCCGCAGCAAGGTTATCAAGTTTTGCAAAGTTTAGTGGAGTCACCACACGGAGGATGAAGCCACCTGGGAGCGAGAGGAAGAATTGCTGAAGGACCACCCTCACCTATTTTCTAGCCAACCCGAATCTCGAGGGCGAGATTCATCTTAAGGGGGTAGGTTTGTAACATCCCAAATTTTCAATTTGGAATGTTATACACTAGATCATCATTGCATAGCATATTTTATTGCACTCTGGTTGATCCTAGAAATTCTACGCAACTCAAGGACCCTCGGAGAGAGTTGGGGATTTCGTTATTTTCATATTTGAGTTTTCTCAAATTTTGAAATAAGGATCATTTGATTTTATTTATTTTATCTTCATTTATTTCTATTATCAAAATATGAGAGAGGGAATAAAATGACTTTCCCAAAAATAAAGAAATATTGAGGATTTAATAAAAAAAATCAAATAAGGTTTTATTTGCTATTTTATTTGAATTTAGGAAAAATTGCACGTTTTCAAAAATTGCATTTAGAACCAAAAAAATATTCATCATGTTCTAAATATTTTATTTAGATGGAGAAAATTTGTTTTGGCATTTTTAGATTTTTATTTATTTTTCTAGAAAATTTATTTAGCCGCAGCGAAATTGTTTAAAAAAACCCGCGCCCGACTGGGCCAAGGGCCCAGCCGAGCCAGGCCGGCCCAAGCCGCCGCCGCCTTCCCCGCCGGACTCGAGGAGGAGTCCGAGCCGGAGCCGCCTTGCGCCGCCGACCCCCTCCCCAAGTCAGCCACCCCCTCCTTTAAATAGCCACCCCGGGGCCCCCCTGGAGCCCTGAGTCGCCGCCCGCGTCGCACGCCGCCTGCCACTGCCCGCGCCGCACGCCGCCGCCGCCCCGCGCCGCTATTGCCGCCACCCCGCATAGCCGCCGACCCGCCGGAGCCCCGCCGGACCGAGCCGAGGTAGCCGCCCCGCCGCCCGGTTTTCTAAGAAAAACCGATTCGGTTTTTTTAGAAAACCCTAGTTTTCGTTTTTTTAAAATAGATCGGTTTTCTCCGATTTATTTATTTAGCGAGCGCCCGCTCGTCCGTTCATTTTAACGAACGCGTTTTCCGTTTAGTTTATGTTAACGAACGAACCGTTCGTCATTTTTCTTTTTCTCGGATTAAATCCGTGGTTTTTCTGATCGCGATCTCTGATCCGATGTTCGTTCTAGTTTAACTTTTCGCTCGTTTATCGGAATCAGACGATTCAAGCGCCTGGAGTTTCGTCTCGATTTTTATTTATTTCTCGATTTTTATTTATTTTTCTAGAATTTTTTAGCGCAGCAAATTGTTTAAAAAAAAACCCGCGCCCGACTGGGCCAAGGGCCCAGCCGAGCCAGGCCGGCCCAAGCCGCCGCCGCCGCCTTCCCCGCCGGACTCGAGGAGGAGTCCGAGCCGGAGCCGCCGCGCCGCTCGCCCCCTCCCCAAGTCAACCCCCCCCCCTCGCGTTTTTCTTTTCTCGGATTAAATCCGTTTTTTCTGATCGCGATTCTGATCCGATTCGTTCTAGTTTAACTTTTCGCTCGTTTATCGAATCAGGCGATTCAAGCGCCTGGAGTTTCGTCTCGAAACCCTCTTTCCGTTTAACCAACTCAAACAAGTTTTTGCCACTGTAAAAATTGCCCTAGATCCAGAATAGTAAACGAAGCTTGTTTCTTTTGGAAGCTTGTTTCTTTTGCCGTTTGTCTTTCGTTGCCTCGTTCGTTTTGATTCTTTTTGCCAACCGGAGTTCTTAAGTTGAACCTTCTGGTTAGATCTCTTATTCGAGTTTTACCTGTGCATTAGTTGAGTACTTATTGTATGCTTGTTTGTTTGCGATAGAGTATCCAAAGTGCGCCGCTTGCTACTTCGAATCGCTAGGTTTCACGGATCATCAGCAAGGCAAGTAACACTTTGATCATACCTCCTATTACCCAGTTTTATTGCATTAGATCAATCCTCACACATTGCATGATTAGGATCTAATTAAATTGTGGGTTTGGGAAGTAGTTGAGGTAGAACCTATTACCTGTTTATTATCAAACCTTTGGGAGTTACTCTTACGTTTGCTTATTATGCCTTGCTATGCTAGTAGATGTGGATTGGGTGAGTGTATCCATGACGGATGTGAGATTGTTAATTAATAATTTATTTAAGGTGGCAACCTAAGCAGACATCTGGGTGGATTGAGGCACCTGGGTATTCCAGCTATTGCCTGTTTTCTTTTGGACCGCCACCCAGACTCAAAGGGATCATGAGATTATTCATGCTAGAAACTTCCGTGTGCAGCCACAAGCTACTATGGGCTCTAGCATAGTTGACTAAGTCGTGCGAACTCTTACAGTGGTAGACTAGCAGATGTAGGGGATGTAGGTTGGTACGGTCTACCCGTTCGTAAGGTGCTAGCGCTTCTGAAAGACTATGTCTCGGTTATCCGTTTCTCAAACATCATGTAGTGCGAGAATCCCAACGGAGGAGATCGGGTCTTGTGGGGAAAAGTGATCAAACCTCTGCAGAGTATATAAACTAATCATGGTTAGCCGTGTCCCCGGTTATGGACATCTTGAGTATCTTGTACCTGGATTATCATGTGAATCTCAACATGTTACTCTAAAATTAATTTTGTTGGGTTTTGATTAATGATGATGCTTAATTGGGATTGAGAATGTTGTCAACCATTCTCAATGTTTAACAACTACCATGATAGTTAAATAAAATTTATTTCTTTGCAGTAGGGAAAAATTGGTTTTACGCCAAAATGTAACCATAGAGCTTTCCACCAGCCATATATGCATATAGAATAGCTTATTTCATTCCATTACTCTCTATGTGTTACATTACCAGCATATTCCATGTGCTGACCCGTTTCGGGCTGCAACGTTAATGTTGCAGACTTTTCAGAAGACGATTAAGGTGCCTTTAGGTCGTGGTTCTATACTCAGTGATGTTGTTGGAGTTGATGGACTCACTTATCTTCCAAGCCTTCCGATGTTATTGTTATTAGATGGCCTTAAGCCATATTTATTGTAGTAAGTTCTCTTCTGAGACACTCGATGTAATAAGTGTGTGATTGCTACTCTATTATAAATCTTTCAAGTACTGTGTGGTGTCAGCATTACTGATGCAGGGATGACACCGGAGCACAGAGATTGAACCGTTTGAGGTCTGGTCGCTACATCATGTCATCTCAAAATTGCCACAAAACTGTTTGGGATGCAAAAAAACATGAACAAAAAATCTGGATTTGGATAAATAGTTATGAATAAGGCATTTCGCTTAAGTGTGGCATGGAGTTGTCATTTACGGAGATTTCACTTGAATTGTTCGTGATATGATCTATATCGGTCAAGTGAAATCATCTTCATTAATGTGTGGTTTCATGTACGTGTCACAAATGAGATATCACGACGATGGAGGGAAATCAGGGAACAATCAAATATGAGCCTCACAATTGGCCGGTGGGAATTCTTTGTCACTCATATCTCTAATGGTTTTCCCGAAGGTGTCATATCTCTAAAAAGTAACGCCGACTGTTTTGAGATGATTATATGTGGATATCCGGATAAAAGGCACACTTGCAATAGGAATTGCCTCCAAGTTATTAGGAATAGCCTTCCCTAACAAATAAGTTTTAAGATAATTATGTTAGCACATGCGCTAATGAATGAGCGATATGAGCTAAAATAAAAAAAAATGTTCAAAAAAATGTGTATGCGGGGTGGTAGTGTACTCCCTGTGGCTCATAATATGGTGCGCATTGATTTTTGCATAAGTCAACCTTCACAATTGACAAGTTTATAGAGATATATCGCATGAAAATATATTTCACGATGAATCTAATGGTATTGATTTGGTATTATAGATGCTGAAATTTTTTTCTATAAATTTGACCAAAAATTTATAAGGTTTGACTTTTGAAAAGTCTAATTTCACTATATTTTGGGAGGGGGAGTACTTGTGTACACAACACAAATCAGTACATTTACAATTACTATGTTAGGCAATCCTCATGTTGACATGGATTTCTACCAAAGTTTTAAATAGCGGCTTATGCCACTTGGCGAGGGCTCGCCGAGGAGTTATGCAAAGGTATAGCGAGCTAAGCCCCATTTATTGTTTTTCTTCAATCATGAAAAAGGTGGGAAAAAGCAGAGAATAAGACATCATATATGATATATCACATATAGCTAACATATATGTTTCACGAATAAAAGACAAGGTAATATTAAGAATCGTAATTCAATAACCAATTTTTGCATCAATACATTCTACAACTGGGTCTAGTTACACTCACCTCTCATGTACTACTTTATCGAATATCCAATCCGGATCCCAAGCTCATCTACACCCTATGAACAGTAAATTCAAAATAAATACTATAAAAATTCAAAAAAAAATCATTTTTTGTGGTAAAATATGCTTGAGTGCATGATGTTCATGCAAAATCTTAGAGCATTTGGACATTTGCGTAGCTCCCAACATAAAAAAAGTCAAATCCGAACAGTACAAAACAGTAACTTTTTTCACATATCCCAGATTTATATTTTTTTTGCCGAGAACTACTCAGATGTCCAAATACTCTCAAATTTTGCACGAACATCACACACTCAAGCATCTTTGACCACATTTTTTCTGGATTTTTCTGAATTTTTCTAGTATTTAAACGAATTTACTATTCACACTAGGGCTCATCTAAGCCTGGGAGCCAACATGCCGCGTCCCTACTTTATCATTTATAGTATGTCCATATACAATATATAAAATACTCCAAAGAAACTACATGAAAAAATTGAAAGTGAGCCCATAATTTTACTATATCTGTGAAATACATACACATTTGTATGTAAAAAAAAGTATGGAACTTTTTGCTAAATACTACGTAAAGGTTAATATATATATACTACCTAAGCATTTTTATATACTACATACTACGTGTACTGTGTACATACGTTCCAGTATGATAGGTACTATCTACATTGTATAAAACACACATGGGTGTTCTAGTTGTAAGAAGTTAAGGCGGAATTTTGGACCGCTGCGATGTGATTTTGAGAAGCACAAAAAAATTGGCCCATCAGTAGCTTAATGGTGCTAAATGACTTGAAATTTAATGCTATTGCAGGAAATGGCGATCCGGTAGCATCATTTTTCAGTTTTCATTAAAAGTCCATAGCTTTTCGGAAGGTTTCTCCAAAAGTTGTAGCAAGCTATTTAAAACTTTCATTTCTACTATCGAGCAAGATATCGATTTGAAGGTAAACTGTTCTTTTACTAGCTCCATCCACCTTTATTAGTCTTCATCATATTTTAGGTCAAAATTTGACCACATTTGACTAGCAAAAAATTAATGCATGTAACAAAAATTTATATTGTTGGATTCATATTTGAATATAGTTTTTAGTGATATTATGTTTCTATATATAACTTTAGTTTATTAGTTAAAATAATAGTCAAAATATGACCCAAAATACGAGGGGACTAGTAAAACATATACGTCCGGATATCGCAGGAGGAACCCTTTGTGCCATCCAACATCGTGCGTGAAACCACTCATGCAAACCGAAAGCCAAAAAAATGCAGAGCTTGGGAGGTTTGTGGGCATCCCGACCTTTGTCATGTAGGCGTCCATCACCTCTGGCCCACACACCCCCAGCCCTCCTTCCCTCACACCTTCCACTCTAGAAGTCCATTGCTCTCGGTGCTGCACTCATGTCGGTCCAGAGCGGATGTGGTCAGTCACTACCGCATGTTGGCTGAACGGCATGACATTAACCAGCACGACGACTGAGAAACCCGCTCCAGCCCGCCGCTCACTCTCCACGCCGCGTTAATGCCGGTTAAGAGAGATGTGACTGGACAAGCAGACGAGACGGCTTCCTACCACATTCAAACCGTCGTTGATCGTTCGTCTCTGGATGCTACGTGAGGAGCAATGTTACAACCTTCAGCTCCTCGAGCACCACTGGCTCGCGGAGGGCCAGACCGCCGGCAAGCAAGCGAACGAGCAGGATTCGGGCTTCGCCGATGAGCAACTGGCGTTCTACGAGCCCGTGTGCAGCACCCGTATCATCCGTCGTGAGCGTTGGCAGCTCCGCATCAACGAGACGGTGTGCGCCCACATGTCGATGAGATCGTGACGGGTGCAGACGCATGGTTGGCACATGTGGTGGCGGACAGGAACACTGCCAACACGGCAGCTCCGCGTCGTTCACGTCAGGATGCAACGTCTACGAGGCCGTACTGTCCACGTCGATTATCGACCTCACCTCCACCGGCGATGTCCATACCCAGGCAGCGAACTGCTGTGAAGAGTAGGAGGTGGGACACGATGTGACCACGGCGGCGAAGAGTAGATTAGCGTCAGTTACATTCGTTATGTAAAAAATAGAATCCTAGTGGTAGGATCAAGTACTCTACCAGGTCTAGGGCGTAGGTGGTAAGGGAAGGATGGAGGGAGACGTGGCGAGGATCGGGCGCGCTGGCGGCAGGGCGCCGTCGCGGCTAGGAGAAGGGCGGCGGCTAGGGCTGTTGGCGGCTAGGGTTCCGGCTCCTCAGGGAGCCGGGCAATAGGAGATAATATTCTTCTTATTGCTTGCCTTCAAAAAGAGTCTTACAACCTATATTTATATCCTAGATAACTTGTAGAAGAATCAGCCTAAGATAACTTGCCTAAGATAACTTGCCTAATCTGAAAATAAAAACTAAGATAACTTGCGGGCCTAAGCCGGCCGGCCATAACACTTCTCCCCGCCTGCACAAACAGCTCGTCCTCGAGCTGCAAGGTGGGGAAGCGCTTGCTTGAACTCTTCGAGGTAATCAACCAGCGTCAAACACCTTCTTGACATCTGGGGCGGCCAGGTCAGCGGCGACGACGTCCTCCGGAATGTAGTCTGCCACCTCCAGGTAGAAGAGTCGCGGGCAGGCGTGGCCGAGCTTGTAGGGTTCGTCGCAGTTGAAGCACAACCCTTGGCGGCGACGCTCGAGTATCTCAGCTGGGGTGAGCCGGCGGAACGGGCGCCCCGCGGTCGCGGCGAGGGCTGCCGCAGAAGCCTGCACAGGCCGACCCTGCGCGGAATCCGGTCCGGGTAGCGACCCAGTAGTCTGGGACGGTGATTCCTGCTGGATGGCCACCGCGCGGCACTCGAACGCGCGGGCGTAATACATGGCCGACTGGAGATCCTAGGGTCCCCGAAGCTCCACGTCCATGCGGATATGGTCCGGTAGACCGCCCACAAATAACTCGGCGCGCTGAGTGGCGGAGACGCCCGGCGCGTGGCACGCCAGGGCCTGGAAGCGGTCGGCGTAGTCCTGCACCGTGGATGTGAAAGGTAAGCGGCCGAGGGCCGCCAGTCGGCTCCCGCGGATAGGAGGCCCGAACCGGAGGAGACAGAGCTCCCGGAAGCGCTCCCATGGTGGCATGCCGCCCTCGTCCTGCTCGAGGGCGTAGTACCAGGTCTGCGCTGTGCCTCGAAGATGATAGGACGCGAGCCAGGTGCGATCCGAAGCGAGCGTCCGCTGCCCTCGAAAGAACTGCTCGCACTGGTTGAGCCAGTTGAGGGGGTCCTCCGTGCCCTCGTAGGTGGCGAAGTCCAGTTTGGCGAAGCGAGGGGGTGTCGGCCCGCCGTGCCCGGGGGCGGCCGTAGTTGCCGCCGGCGCGTATGCTGGGTCGGGAAGCGCCGGGCCGTAGTTCGCCGAGCTGGAGGGGTGATCAAACCGCAGGGAGGGCGTCGGGTGTTCCGGCGCCGTGGAGTAGACCAGCCCCGAAGACGAGCCGGTCGCCCAAGCGGGGATCGGCGATGGTGACGGTGGAAACTGCACCTGGTGCAGGGGCCGACCCGTAGCCCTAGGCGCGGGTGGTGGTACTGTCGATGGCGGCGGCGCCTGGTGGAGCTGCACCGGCGCCTGCGGCGTGGGGGCCGGCGGTGACGCCGGAAGAAGCTGCTGGGTCTGGCCCTGCTCCGAGGCGCCGGTGCCTAGGTTAGGGCTGGGCGGAGCCGGTGGAGGACCCTGCTTCGAGGCCGCTGGAAGGTAGGGCGCGACGGAGGACGGCGCGGCCGGCGCGGTCCAGGTGGGCCACTGCGGCCCCTTGGTGGCGAGAAGTGGCGGGGCTGCCGGCGCGATCTGCGGCGGCCACTGCGCCCAAGGCGGCGGTGCGGCCGCTAGGGCAGGGAGCGCCGGGTAGCCTCCGGTGACGGCCCCCGGTGCCGAGTACCACGGAAGCGCCTGCTGACCCGCGGCCATGGCTGGATGGAGTCCGGTGATGGCCCCCGGTGCCGAGTACCACGGAAGCGCCTGCTGACCCGCGGCCATGGCTGGATGGAGTGGTAGGGGCGGCCCGTACGGACCTGCCAGGTAGAGGCGGATCCCTTGAACCGCGGTGACGAGGTCGTTGAGGACGCCCGCCATGGCCTCCGGCGTGAACTGTTGCGGCTGCGGGGGAGGTGATGGCGGCGGTGAGTGTTGGACGGGGGCCTGTGGCTGCCCTTGGCCCGGCGTGGTGCCGGGTGCCGTTAGGACCGGCGCTGAGAGCGACGCAGTGGTGCCCGCCGAGAGCGAGGCCGTGACGCCCGGCGCAGAGGCGGCGGTGGTGGAGGAGTTGGCGGGCAGCGGTGGTGGTGGCGGTGGAATTGGCGGAGACATGGTCGAAACCCGGTTACCTGATACCAAATTGGTAGGATCAAGTACTCTACCAGGTCTAGGGCGTAGGTGGTAAGGGAAGGATGGAGGGAGACATGGCGAGGATCGGGCGCGCCGGCGGCAGGGCGCCGTCGCGGCTAGGAGAAGGGTGGCGGCTAGGGCTGTTGGCGGCTAGGGTTCCGGCTCCTCAGGGAGCCGGGCAATAGGAGATAATATTCTTCTTATTGCTTGCCTTCAAAAAGAGTCTTACAACCTATATTTATATCCTAGATAACTTGTAAAAGAATCAACCTAAGATAATTTGCCTAAGATAACTTGCCTAATCTAAAAATAAAAACTAAGATAAATTACGGGTCTAAGCCGGCCGGCCATAACACCTAGAAGTATTAATCAAATGATGTGTGCATTTTTTTTTGGTGCGCTGGATTGAATATCTAGCTCGGCTACCACTGTCTGTGGAGTCCGAACGTGTTCACAAATGTTTTGTGTCCCTGGTTTGGTGAACCGCGTTAAAGATGCCCCAAGATATAGCATCATGAAAAATTTCTCACGTCACCATCAAAATCATTTTCTTTTATTGCGTTACGGTCCAAATCAAGTCCGGAAAACATAGTATTTGGAGCAACTGCGTGCAGACATGAGTAGTTCTTTTTTTGGGTGGGTGACAGACATGAATAGTTTGAGATACTTTATCCAATACACGGTGTGTGGATTCTCGGTTTTGAAAATAGCTTAAACTCATAAACATTCTGAACCGTAGCTGATGTGCATTTAACAAGGCAATCTGCGATGATTGCACAGAAGGGTGGCAAAAGGTCTCGTTGATGCACCAAAGATGATGTGGAGGGTTCATGCATTGCATTTGCATGGTTGGTGAGGTAGGTACTGAAGATCCGTTGGTGGGAGAAGATTGCACATCAGCACACAGCTTGCCTGACCCCCTTTTTTTTCGCGGGTAGCTTGCATCGGCCTTGTCGCAATACAAACAAACGGGACGAGTAGTTGGCACGTCCCACTTCTTGTGATCACTAATTTTGCGATCATCCTAATTTTGCAATCGTCCTCTCACGTTGCTGTGTAGGCGTACCAAATTTAAGAGTTCGCAGTTTTGCTGTACTAAAATAATCTGCTCTGACGGCGTACCAAATTTAAGAGTTCGCAATTTTGCTGTACTAAAATAATCTGCTCTGACCCCGCGAAAACGAAAGTATGCTCGGGCTTAAACACTACTATGAACGCTGAAAAGTCTAAGATATAAAATGACTAGCGGCTAACAGCATCTAGCCGGCGCCTCAAACCCGCCTTAAACACGCGGACGGGCCGCCCGGACACTATCTGGACATGATTTTTTGACCCGAACGGGCCTTTCAAACAACCCTTAAACGCTCGGGCTGACCGGCATCCCCTAATATCCAGCCCGAATATAAAGTAGATATGGGGCATCCGAGCACGTCCGTCATGTCAAACCCAGCCCACGCTGGCCCATCCGACCCCACATAAAATTATCGCCATCCGCTCGCCGGATCAAGCCCTAGCCACTTCACTCCCCTTCCCTCCACTCCCCTCCGCCACCCAAACTCATCCCCGACTCCTTCCGGTCGTCTCCGGCATGGTGGACAGCGGATCCGTGTCCTTCACCTCCAGATCCTCGCGGCGGCGGACGTTGGCGAGGCGGAGTCGCATTCTCCGACGCCCCGTATGGCGCATCAGTCCGGGCGCCGCAACCGTATCGCGGTGGACGTCGGCGGCTTGTCCCCGGACGGATCCATCATCGATTTGAAGTCCAGCGGCACCGTTCGGGTTCCGGGCTACGACGAGGAAGAGTAGGGCATGGGAGACGGCGGGGCCTTGAGTCCCGTGAGCCGGCTCGTGTCCCATGCCCTACCCTACCTTGCCGGCGACCAGACCAACACTCTGAGGAGCACAGCAGGTCGCCGGACATGGCCAGGGCGGACCCGGGCGAGCGGGGAGCGGAACCGGATGAGCTTTGATTAAATTAGGTTTCACGTTGCATATAATAATATGGATTTGAGGTTTCTAATTTGAGATATCCGGACGTGGAATGCGTTTTTGAGGAGTGATTGGTCACTGTCTGCGGATGCATCTGGGCGTGTCTGCGGGCGTATGATGGGTGGGATTTGCTAGTCCAGCTATAGATGTTCTAACGCCCGCCTTGTCTCGGCCATTTTTCACATATGATTTTCCCCTCACTTTTTTCTAAGGGGTATATTTTCCCTTCACTTATACTGTGGTTATTTGTCACACTGGGCTGTTTGGATGGTAGGGGCTGTTCGGATGCTGCCCACGGCGTCCCTACCAAAATTGGTTGTGCCAATTTTTTGGCGAAGGAATTCGGCGTCAGCGCCTCACCCACGCGCATTTGTAGGAACTGAGTGGGCAACCAAAATATTGGCCGGGATCCAAAAAATTGGCTATGAACCAAACACATGCCAACCCCATCGGTCAACGCCAAATTATTGGCATGGCAGGTCGAGGCTACGGCCCAGGGCCTCGCTAAAAGATTGGCACAACCAATTTTGGTAAGGATGTGGTGGGCAGCATCCAAATAGCTTCACTGTCTTTTGGGTTGTTTGTTTCCTGGGCTTATTAGGCTATGTGTGCTCGAGATGTAATCAACCTTTCGGTTCGATAGCAGATGATATGAAAACATGGTCTGTTTGGATCCTGCCCACGCTTGCCCGGCCAAGGATGGGCACGCCAATAATTTGGCGCAGGATTTTGCCGCCCACAGATCACCAAGAAATTGGCTACGTATTGAACGAGAGGAACTATTGGGCGGAGGGCGAGCCAAATAATCGATCGTCCTCCAAACAAACGCCCATGCTGTGGTCAACACCAAATATTCGGTAGGGTGAATAAGGGTTGCAATTCAAACAACCCCTGTATCACCCATCGAATCACCCACACCTACTCGCTGTGGGCTGGCCTAGTAGCAATTGGTACATGTTTATGGGAAGTTGGTTTATTCCATTCCATTCCTTTCATCCTTTTATATCCACTAGCAAAAGGCCCGTGCGTTGCGACGGAAGAAAAATAAATCATAATCTTCAATGGTCATGGCCACATTTTGTTGCATCATCAATATACACCACCACTCTCAATTTTGTGAAATCATGAACAATTTTTGAAATCATGAACATTATTTTCAATTTGTGCACATATTTGAAATCATGAATATTTTTCAAATTTGCGAACACTTTTACAAATTTTCGAACATTTTGTAAAATCAAGAACATTTCTTGAATTCATGAACATTTATATTATTTTCAAACATTTATTAAAAAAAATTGAACATTTTTTAAACAAATTTTTTGATTCGGTGAACGTTTCCAAAATCGACCAACATTTTTTCAGAAATTGGTGGAACAATTTCTGAAATTCAAGAACATTTTATGATTTAAAAACAATTTTTTTGATTTAACAATATTTTTTCAAATGCATGATCATTCTTTGAATAAGTGAACATTTTATGAATTAATAAACTATTTTGTAAGTCATGAATAGTTTTTGAATTTATAGGATAAATTTCCATTCATGAACTTTTTTGAATTGAATTTTTTTGTTCAATTTCATTAACATGTTTTAATACACGAATTGTTTTAAAAGACCATCAACATTTTTTGATTTCTTCAATTTTGTTTTCAAAATTTTGAACATTTTTTGAATAAGCAAATTGTTTTTTACAAAGTCGTCATTTTTTAATCCACAAACATTTTAGGATTTAATAAAAAATTATCTAAAAATTATTTTTTTAAAAAAATTTCAAAACTTTTGCGAAGTCACAAATTATTTAAAGTAGAAAAAACAAAAATAAAATAAAACATGCCGTCCTGACAAGGCCCGGCCCAAACGGGCTTGCTGCGTCTTCTCCAGCATGCAGAGCGCATTATAGGAGGTGCCTACTGTGTGGGTCCGCCCAGGCGAGGGATTCCTCCGTGTGAAACATTCAGTAATAATATTTTGCAACTTTGAGGGCAATTTCTATGATGTACCGCCTGAAGCAATAATCCCTTTATTACACATATATTCTTTATAGGTTTGTTAAATATACTTTTTATACATTATATTTTTCAAAAATAGGCGTTGATCATTTTTTAATATACGTTGTACATTATTTAATTATTCGTGTACTTTTAAAATGCAGGAACACTTTTTGAGTTTCACAAACATTTTTTAAAATTTCATTTTTGTAATTCCTTATCATTTTTTGACATTCATCCTTTTGAATTTATGAATATTAAAGTTCATTAATTTTAAAAGAATTCATAAATTTTTTTAAGCTTTTGAATATTATTTACGTTCTCAAACATTTTCTAATATTATGGTTTCAAAATTGCTTAATTTGGATGTTTTGTTTGAAAATTATGAATTTTTTAAATTTGTATACCTAGCAACGAACTCGTAGCTGCTCATTGCGAAGTGACCCTACCTTCTTTTCGGCTGAATAACACTTGTTTGTGCCATGCTTGTTAGTGAGCAATCCGATGATAGCGAGCTTACAATTTTAATACAACTTTACTAATTTATCCCATCAACAAAAGATACACATGCAAGGACATGTGTACAGAAACACCCACCTAGCCACCACAAGTACATGCAAATGAACCCAAGAGACAAAACGAATCATTCAAACACATACAGGTGGACTCTTTACACAACCCACACCCCCGATTCACCATGACTCTCCCTTTTGTGAGAGCTTAATATTTTAGGAGATGTGATGTTTAGATCGACAGTTCAGGCCAATCTCAATTAAAGGAACGACGGTTCGGCCAAGATGTTACCACTTTTTTAGGCTAGCCAAGACGTTACCAAAACATAATAGACTGGAATGATTCTTTTATAATTGGTGGACTGAGATGGTTTTGCAGAATTGATCATGCAGTGGCGCCGCGTCGCAACACCCCCCTACGTCGGGCTCCATCGTACCCCAGCTGTAGCTATCGGCCTCGCTGGTCGTAGCACTTCACGAAGCTTATTGCTCTGCCTGGTCGTTGGTTGCAGGAACGTAGCGCCCATTGCAACACGGTCGGACATCGGTTCCAACATCGTCGGGCACTAGTTCCAACATGTAGGACACCGGGTCGTATCTTCACTCACCGTCGGTTCCGGCCTGTCGGGTACCAGGCCACAGCTCGCCGTCGATAGTCGCCACTGGATGAATCTCCACTAACCGTCAGTTGCAACTCCGCTACTGCTGGTTGCAACTCCTCTATTTCTTGTAGCTCGATGTCGGTTGTCACCATTGCATGCATCTCCACCAACCGTCGCACGTAGATAAGCCAACTGTAGTTGCAGCTTCCATTGGCACTGGTTGTTGCATGTCTGTGGGCTAACGTCGCAGCTCGCAGCCGTCTTGTGTAGGTGTCACCCCGCGTCCCCGCTTGTCACTCGCATCACTGCCCTCCCCCTCGCAACCAATTGGGGCCATGACCATGACCTATATCGGGTTACCATGGAGCACTCCTTCATTGGGGCCACGATGTCGGACGAGAGGAGGAAAAGGGTGCGGCGATGGCCAACCTCGTCGTGGCGTGCTACATACTGAATCCAAGCCTGGCGCTCGAAACTAGCCAGGCAAGCCATGGGTACTTTTCCTAAGACATGCTTATGGTTTCTTTTGCCTAAGCTTGTAATGTACTTAAGTATTACTGAGTAATAAAGGTTGCTTTCTTAGTCAAAAACAAAAATCGAGTCATGCCTGAAGTACAAAAATTCTGCCATTTGCAGTATTTTTACAGTTGAGTATCGGCAATAAATTGGGGAATCTCTCGTGATAGAAAATGACTATTTGATATGAGAACTACTAGATTTTAAAATAGTTTCACCGTGTACATTACACTGTATTGGAAATAGTTTCTCCTTGTAAGTTGCAACCTTGGACGTTCTCGTTGTTTACTTTGAAACAAACACGATGAATTTGGATGAGGAGTACTTCTACACCGAGTTCATGGATTCGTCTTTAGCGGATGACGACAAAGATGAGGATCAAACTGTGATGATGAGGTGATTCTTGAAAAAATGGAGCATGCGAAGAAGCATGTTACCAACTTCAAGGGTTCAACAAAGGGACATAGAGTGTTGAATCAGAATCTGCATATGAATATGTACAATGACTATGTTGCCCCTACGCCTTTTGAACACTACTTCTGACATTGATTCTGAATGCAACGACCATTGTTCATGCACCTGTACTCAGGTGTCAGGACCAATGGTGATTACCGCTACTTGTGATAGGTGTTAGGATTTCCCCGAAGAGGAAGGATGATGTAGTATAGTATAAGATAGTATTTACCTCAGTTAAGAACCAAGGTTTATCGAACCAGTAGGAGACACACAGAAACAAATGTCAATAGTACCTGCACACACACACAACTACTACTTGCACCCAACGCGGTCAAGAGGGTTGTCAATCCCCTTATACTCGTTAATGGCAAGGATTAATTCTGATAGTGGTAGATAGATAGATATAAAAGCAAAATTAAAGATAATAAATTGTAGCGGGTATTTTTAGGGTTTTAGTAATCATAAAAAGTGAATGGACCCGGGGGCCATAGCTTCCACTAGAGGCATCCTTCTCATGAGCATAGTACGGTGGGTAGAGAAATTAGTGTTGGGAAATTGATAAAAAAGTGCATAGTTACTTCAGTATTGTGGGATGAAGCACCTCATGATTATCGGGTGTGGTGGACTCTATATTCACATACAACGGGTGTAAGCCAGTTTTACACATGCGGAATACTTAGGTCAAACTTGACGAGCCTAGCATGTACATACATGGCCTCAGAACACAGAGGACCAAAAGGTTGAACACGAGTCATATAGTAGATATGATCAGCATGGAGATGTTTACAATTGATGACCACCCCATCTCACGTGATGATCAGACATAGGTTGGTTGATATGGATCGAGTAAACACTTAAACAACTTGAGGAATGTTGATTTAAGTGGGAGTTCACTAGTACCTTGATTATCTGAACGCATTATCATGAATACAGTCTAAATTGTCTTTGCAAAACTATGTTGTAGATCAATGACTCACGCTGCAACTCCCCTGAATTTTAGTGCGTTCCTTGAGAAAGAAAAGTTGAAATATGATGGAAGCAACTATGTAGAATGGGTCCGTAATTTGAGGATTGTCGTCACTGCTGCACAAAAGGATTATGTCCTTGATGCACTGCTAGGTGAACACCCGAAAATCTGGACGCTATGAACGTCTGGCAGACTAGAGGTGATGACTACACGATAGTTCAGGGCGCCATGCTTTACGGCTTAGAACCGGCGTTCCAAAGACGTTTGAGCACCACCGAGAATATGAGATATTCCAGGAGCTGAAATTGGTCTTTCAAGCTCATGCCTGGGTTGAGAGGTATGACACCTCCGACAAGTTCTTTAGCTGTAAGATGGAGGAGAACAACTCTGTTAGCGAGCACATACTCAAGATGTGTACTACAACCATTTGAATCAGTTGGGAGTTAATCTTCCAGATGAAGTAACGATTGATAGAGTTCTCCAATCACTGTCACCAAACTACAAGGGCTTTGTGATGAACTATAATATGCAAGGGATGGAGAAAATGATGCCTCAGCTTTTCACGATGCTTAAGGCGGCAGAGGTAGAAATCAAGAAAGAGCATCAAGTGTTGATGGTTCATAAGACCACTAGTTTCAAGAAAGGGAAGGGAAAGAAAGGGAACTTCAAGAAGAATGGCAAGGCAGTTGCCGCTCACATGAAGAAACCCAAGACTGCACCCAAACCTGAGACTGGGTGCTTCTATTGCAAGGGAAATGGTCACAGGAAGCGGAACTGCCCGAAGTACTTGGCAGATAAGAAGGCTGGCAAACGTCAACAAAGGTATATTTGATATCATGTTATTGATGTGTACCTTACTAACGCTTTTGCTCTTGTTTTGGACTCTAATTTGCACGATTCGAATGAAACTAACCCGGACTAACGCTGTTTTCAGCAGAACTACCATGGTGTTGTTTTTGTGCATAAATAAAAGTTCTCGGATTTGGACGAAACTTTTTGGAGAATTATTTTGGAATATATAATAATTTCTGGAACCAAGACCCACCGGAGGGGGTTCCCTAGCTGCCCACAAGACACCAGCGTGTGCCTTCCCCCTCTGGCATGCCCTGGTGGGTGGTGGGGCCCTTGGGGCTCCGCTGATCCTAATTCCAATGCTATAAAATCCTATTTTTCCAGAAAAAATAGGAGAGGAAGTTTCATCGCGTTTTACAATACAGAGCCACCGCCACCTCCTGTTCTTCATTGGGGAATCTTCGGTCTTCTTCATCAACAATTCCATGATGCTCCCCACAGGGAGTGAGTAATTCCTTCGTAGGCTCGCTGGTCGGTGAGGAGTTGGATGAGATTCATCATGTAATCGAGTTAGTTTTGTGAGGGTTTGATCCCTAGTATCCACTATGTTCTGAGATTGATGTTGCTATGACTTTGCTATGCTTAATGCTTGTCACTAGGGTTCGAGTGCCATGATTTCAGATCTGAACCATTCATGTTTCACCATTATATCTATGTTCTAGATCCGATCTTACAAGCCATATGCACCTATTACGTGTTATAATCTGTGATACGTCTCCAACGTATCTATAATTTTTTATTGTTCCATGCTACTATATTATCTGTTTTGGATATTTTATATGCACTAATGTGCTATTTTATATTATTTTTGGGACTAACTTATTAACCCAGAGCCCAGTGCCAGTTTCTGTTTTTTTCCTTGTTTTTGAGTTTTACAGAAAAGGAATATCAAACGGAGTCCGAATGGAATAAAACTTTACAATGATTTTTCTTGGACCAGAAGACACACGTAGGACTTGAGGAGGAAGTCAGAAGAGTCCCGAGGACTCCACAAGCCCTCAAGGCGCGCTCTAGGGGGGGACTTTACAATAATTCCATGCCTATAAATTCAGAAATATTCCCAAATGACCAGAAGCGTCCACCAAAATACTTTTCCGCCATCGTAACCTTCTGTACCCGTGAGATCCCATCTTGGGACCTTTTCCGGCACCCTGCCGAAAGGGGATTCGATCACGAAGGGCTTCTACATCAACTCTTTTGCCCTTCCGATGAAGCGTGAGTAGTTTACCACAGACCTACGGGTCCATAGCAATCAGCTAGATGGATTCTTATCTCTCTTTGATCCTCAATACCATGTTCTCCTCGATGTTCTTGGAGATCTATCCAATGTAATCTTCTTTTGCGGTTTGTTTGTCGAGATCCTATGAATTGTGGATTTATGATCAGATTATCTATGAATATTATTTGAATCTTCTTTGAATTCTTATATGCATGATTCGATATCTTTGTATTTCTCTTCGAATTATCGGTTTGGTTTGGCCAACTAGATTGGTTCTTCTTGCAATGGGAGAGGTGCTTAGTTTTGAGTTCAATCTTGCGGTGTCCTCACCCAGTGAAAATGTAGGGCTAGCGAGGCACGTATTTGTATTGTTGCCATCAAGGGTAAAAAGATTGGGTTTTCATCATATTTCTTGAGTTTATCCCTCTACATCATGTCATCTTACTTAAGGCGTTACTCCGTTCTTATGAATTTAATACTCTAGATGCATGCTGGATAGCGGTCGATGTGTGGAGTAATAGTAGTAGATGCAGAATCATTTCGGTCTACTTGACACAGACGTGATGCCTATATGCATAATCATTGCCTTGGATATCGTCATAACTTTGCGCTTTTCTATCAATTGCTCGACAGTGATTTGTTCACCCACCATATTATTTGCCTTCAAGAGAGAAGTCTCTGGTGAAACCTATGGCCCCCGGGTCTATTTTCCATCATATATTTTCAGATCTATAAATCAAAAATACCGAAAATATCTTGCTGCAATTTATTTACTTTTATTTTGTTTTACATTTTAGTAATCTTTTATATCTATCTTTATCAGATCTCACCTTTGCAAGTGACTGTGAAGGGATTGACAACCCCTTTTATCGTGTTGGGTGCAAGTGTTTGATTGTTTGTCTAGGTGCATATATTGGAGACTTGCTTGTATCTCCTACTAGATTGATACCTTGGTTCTTAACTGAGGGAAATACTTATCTCTACTTTGGTGCATCACCCTTTCCTCTTCAAAGAAAAAACCAACGCAAGCTCAAGAAATAGCAATCCGTAAACCAGAGGGTGACAATAATGGTGATACTTTCCAGTGATGACCGTAGTTTGAGGAGTTCATGTATTCAGTATGTGTTAATGCTTTGTTCCGGTTCTCAATTAAAAGAAGGCCTTAATATTCCTTAGTTTCCTTATGGACCCCGCTACCACGGGAGGTTAGGACAAAAGATGTCATGCAAGTTCTTTTCCATAAGCACGTATGACTATTTACAAAATACATGCCTACATTATATTTATGAACCGGGGCTATTTCTGTGTCGCCCTAGGTTATGACTGTTATATGATGAATACATCCAACGAATCCACCGATCCAATGCCTACGAGTTTTCCACATATTGCTCTTGCCAAGTTACTATTGCTATTGCTACTGTTACAACTGCCACAAAACTATTACTGCTACTATTGCTACTTATACCACTGCTATCTATCATATTATTGTGCTACTGATCACTGCGCTGCAAATATAAAATCTCCAAGTGCAGTTGAATTGACAACTCAACTGCTAATACTTGCAAATATTCTTTGGCTCCCCTTGTGTCAAATCAATAAATTTGGGTTGAATACTCTACCCTCGAAAACTGTTGCGATCCCCTATACTTGTGGGTTATCAAGACCTTTTTCTGGTGCCGTTGCCGGGGAGCATAGCTATATTTGTCGAGTCACTTGGGATTTATATTTATTGATCACTATGAACAATGTGAAAGATCCAAGAACCAAGATCATTCCCTCTAATACGAGGGGAGGTAAGGAATTGACATCTAGCTCTGCACTTGATTCACCTTCTATTTTGAATAGACTTGCAACACCACCACATGCTATTAATCCTGATATGTCGCAAGTTATTGATGATGCTGCTTCTGCTATGAATGATGTTGTTGATGATGCTAGTACCTTGCTTGATGATAATGTGCCACTAGGTGAATTTCTTGATGAACAACTTGCTAGAGCTAAAGATATTGAGAATGTTGAAACTGATGAAATTACTGAAACTGATGAAGTCTTTGAAACTGAGAACTATGAAACACCTATTAGACCTAGCTCTCCTAGATTTGAATTGCCTAAGATACCTGAGGGCTTTGTTATGAATGAGGAGATAGCTAGAGACTTTCTTGCTTGCGAGGATAGAGATGATCTTAAGAAACTTTTATGCAAACTGAAAGAAAAATCTTTAAATGCTAGAATGAAATATGATCCTAAGTTTTCTACTTCACCTACCTTTATTACTTATAAGGATTATGAATTCTCTATCAACCCAGAGTTAGTTACTTTAGTTGAATTTGATGTTTTCCGTGGTTATGAAACTAAAACTGTTGTGGCACATCTTACTAAATTAAATGATATAGCCACCTTATTTTCTCATGATGACAAAATTCGCTACTACTATATTCTGAAGTTATTTCCTTTATCATTAAAGGGTGATGCTAAAATATGGTACAATACTCTTGCTCCTTTTTGTGTGCGTAGTCCCCAGGATATGATTTACTATTTCTCTGAAAAATATTTTCCTGATCATAACAAACAAGCTGCCTTACAGGAAATATTTAACTTTGTGCAAATTGAAGAAGAAAGTCTCCCACAAGCTTGGGGGAGGCTTCTCCAATTGCTTAATGCTTTGCCTGATCATCCTCTTAAGAAAAATGAAATACTTGATATCTTCTATAATGGACTAACCGATGCTTCTAGGGATTTCCTAGATAGTTGTGCTAGTTGTGTTTTTAGAAAACAAACTATTGAACAAGCTGAGGAATTATTGAATAACATATTGAAGAATTATGATGATTAGACTCTTCCTGAACCACCGCCTAAAACCACTCCAAAGAAGAGGGGTATCTTATTTATCAGTCCTGAAGCTATCCAAGAGGCAAAGAAATGTATGAAGAAAAAAGATATTAAAGCTGAAGATGTTAAGAATTTACCACCTATCCAAGAGGCAAAGAAACGTATGAAGGAAAATTGATGAAGACCGCAGATCGGCAAAGTAGGGAGCAGGAGAGGATGAACTGTGGGAGAGTAAGTCAGCAACTAACCTTGCCTAGCTAGTGGTGATGCGTCACCGGTCACCGGGCGTGCGATGACTCCAACAAGAGACGAGGAAGGGAACCGTGCTTTTTAGACGGGAAGAGAGATTCTTCTCGGTACTTACGTGTGACTGGGCTGACAGCCCGTTTGGGACAGAAGCAGCCAAGTACGAGATGCTTCCAGCACAATCGGTGGCGGCGGCGGCGCCATGACCTTCAGGTTTTGGCAGCGGCATTCCGTGGACGACGGTCTCGCTAGCGGCAATTGGTCCCGCTGCAAGGTGCACGACCCCCGGCTATGGGTCTTGGACTTGCAGCGGATCCAACTCACTGCCACGCATCGGCCCCAGGCGGCACCTTGGCGTACAGGGAGAGAACGGGGTGTGCTCTCGAACTAGGCAGTGGAAGAGCTGTGCGGGCACGGGATTCATGGGGGCACCAGCCATGGGAGGCGGCGGTGGGCGAGGAGTTGGGCCGTGGCGACGGCGAGTGGATTCGGTGGAGATTGGAGATGAGATATGGAAGGGAATCGTGTTGATATGGGGGAATGGTTTCCGATATTGTTGGCGGCTTGGCGCAGTTACCTCAACGTGATCGATCTGTTTGATGTTAGTCTCCTTCCGGGCTTCGTATGACAGGTGGGGCCATGGTAATGAAGCGCACGTATGTAATTTTTTTTCCAGATTAGTCGCTATTGGAGGGAGAGAATGGAGGGAAAGTGAAAATTGACCAAAATAGAAATACGAGAGAGTCGAAATATTTGGAGCGAACCAATTATAAATTTTGTTATTATATATCACCTTGCCCGTGACAGGCACTTTACATATTCTTTTTGTGTGAAACAAACGTGCTTCTTCTAGGTTTATACAAATCAAGATCACTAGTATCCTCAAAACAAAGATCACTAGTTGTCCGTCCAAGATCACTAGCTAGTTCTCATTGATATGAAGGCTAAAGAAATATTTTCTAAAGTTTGCACTCATTTGAGGTTTAAGTTTTAAGGCCATCACCAACACCGGCTACCAAAACGGACACAATATTTATTTGCGGCTATAGTGATACGAGAGCCAGCCATCAAACACTTTCCCCAAACGTCCGTACGCAATACAAACAAATTCGGACATAATTAATGAAAACTTGACGAAACTCATTCAAACAGATGTACGTTCAGTATAATTTACATAAACCATCCGTTCAACTAAAATTAGAAAAACCTAAACTAATTTGTAGCGGGCGGTGAACTTGTATGCTTGGTCTGCTAGTTGGCAGCACCTCCGTCATCGTCCATGCCGTCGTCGTCGGAGCAATTCTTCCAGCTGCGGAAGTTTCAGGGGCCACGGGAGCCCTGTCCGGCCGCCGCTTTGCACTTGTGGATGCGCCGCTTTGCTTCCTCCTACATCGTGTGGATGGCCTCCTCAACCCACGATGACCCCGGCCAGGGTGCCCTGGCCTTCCCCTGTAGGCAACGGCGGAGGTGTCACTGAGCAACCTCTCGCCGATCTTGGAGAGCTCCTCGTCAAGCGGCACAACCGCCTCATGGACGACTCCGGGATGCTCGCTAACAGGTTGCGAGTCCAGGCCTAAGCAAGGTTAGGGCCTGCGAGGACCTAGGCCGGCGTCGCGTCGGATTTCACAAATGTCGAGTGGCACGCCGCATTGCGCAACTCCCACCGGACCGCTTGCCAGGCCACCCTCTCCTCGACCTTGATGCTGCTCAGCGATTACTAGGAGCCACCGCCGGGACCAAGGTAGTGGAGGAGGGGCCCATGCACCTTCGCGATTACTGGGGGTACCTCCTCCTTCACGATCTTATTTGCGCCACATGATGCGCGGCGATGACACCTTCCAGGTGATGCGGGTGTACTTGATGACCAGCGGCGATGTTGGGTCCTCCTTCATGCGGCGTCCAATTTGCGTGATTGCACCGAAGAGGCAGCCAAGCCGGATCTTGTCTTCGAGCGGTGGCAAGGCGGCAATGCCGGCTCCGTGTTGACCCTATTGTGTGGCGGTGAAGGCGGTGCTGGACCATGGTCCATGATCGACCGCTCGAGGAGGTTCGCCATGTGTCGCTAATACTTCTCGCCCGTTGTCACCGCCTCCGCGAGGAGGCGCAGCTGCGGTGGCTACTATCAAACCAATTTTGTCACTTTCATGTACCCATTGGACGATAACCCTTTTAGGGGCTCCTTTGGCACTGATTCATTCTACATAGATTAACTGAATGCAGAAAGCCTTCCACTGGCAGGCGGTCGTGTTTTCACTGGATTTCAACTTCTGCTCCTCCTCGCCGCTGGAGGAGAGGATGATATCCTCCTTCCAGGAAGAGCTGGCTGCTCGTCCGATTGCGTCGCTCCGACGAACATCAATGTATCCCCTGGTTTACGGGATTTTCGTACACATATTCAACATTGACCGAACATTTATTCAAAAAATTACAAATACTTGTTCAATATTTTAATACTTACAACATTTTCAAATACTTGTTCAACATTCTCAAATACTCGTTCAAATTTTTTTAATACTTATTCAACATTTTCCAAATACTTGTTCAACATTTCTAATACTTATTCAACACTTTTAATATTTATTCAATATTTTGTAATACTTGTTTACCATTTTTCATATACTCGTTCATATTTTTAATACTCATTCAACATTTTTCAAATACTCGTTCAACATTTTTAATACTTATTGAACATTTTTCAAATACTTGTTTAACATTTTTCATATACTCGTTCAACATTTTTAAAACTTATTCAACATTTTCCAAATACTCATTTAACATTTTCTAATAGTTATTCAACATTTTTCAAATAATCGTTCAACATTTTTTAATACTTATTCAAAAAAATTCAAATACTTCCTCAATATTTTTTATTATTTATTCAACAATTTTCAAATTCTCGTTCATCATTCTTTAATACTTATTCAACATTTTTCAAATACTTGTTTAACTTTTAAATACACGATCAACTTTTCCCATACACATTTTTATTTTACTGTGTAAATTTTGTATATATATGAGAAAGATATTTTCTGTATGCATTCAACATTTGTTTCAAATGCTTAGCTTACATTTCTTTTAAGAAAAATTACTTGGATTGTCAGTTAGTTCATGTACCCTCAGTCTGTTTATGCAATAATGGCAAGCTCCTAGCGGTATGGCTAGCATCAGCTTCTCCTAGCGAGACGACCCAGGTTCGAATCCTCATACTGCACTTTTCCTTTTTGGGTTGTACAAAGTATTGGGCTAAGATAGGAGGCCCAACTAGAGGTTAGGAGCGGGCTGTGCGCCAGGTTGAAATATTTTTTTATACAGCAGGCTGGGACTTTTTCTTACGCCCAGGCAATGGCCTGGGCTGCGAGTGGCCTAGCTCCGCCATTGTCGCTCAACGAGAGGAGATTCCTTTGTCTGAAAAAAAAACGAGAGGAGATTCCTGTTGCCAAAAAATCGAGAGGAGATTCCATGATTGATTTGTGTCGTAGTCAGCGGACTCAAAACAAATTGTGTCGTAGTTGGAGGGACAGACCTAGGTAGATCTACCCCTAAAGAAAAAAAATCTAGATCGATCTGATGTCAATCTAGATACATCCAGGAATAAAAGAGAGGACAAGACGCGATTTGGTTGTGCTCGAACACTTAACACATATTTCCGCGCCAAATGCCTTAAGTGTACAGGCATATCTAATTATTTCTTATTTTTATTATGTATATTGACAATCTTATAATACATATAATTGGCAACACATCGTCGCAACGTATATGATCTGTTGCACTTATGTAGTAGAATGTGGTCATGAGCTACAACTCTGCAACACATTCGCTGCAACGCTTATATGCGTATCTACAATGAATTTTGCAACATATAGTCAAAATGTTGTAGAATTTGTGTTGCTTTATAGGGGGTATCCTTGTAGTGACAGAGCACCACCACAGATGGTAGAGATAAATTTCTTATTGAAGTTTGATGAAGGTGACATCCCTTATAATAAACATCCTAGTCAATGCTTATATGAATTTGATAATTACATTATTCCTTTTTGGGTTGTACAAAGTATTGGGCTAAGATAGGAGGCCCAACTAGAGGTTAGGAGCGGGCTGTGCGCCAGTTTGAAATATTTTTTTATACAGCAGGCTGGGACTTTTTCTTACGCCCAGGCAATGGCCTGGGCTGCGAGTGGCCCAGCTCCGCCATTGTCGCTCAACGAGAGGAGATTCCTTTGTCTGAAAAAAACGAGAGGAGATTCCTGTTGCCAAAAAATCAAGAGGAGATTCCATGATTGATTTGTGTCATAGTCAGCGGACTCAAAACAAATTGTGTCGTAGTTGGAGGGACAGACCTAGGTAGATCTACCCCTAAAGAAAAAAAATCTAGATCGATCTGATGTCAATCTAGATACATCCAGGAATAAAAGAGAGGACAAGACGCGATTTGGTTGTGCTCGAACGCTTAACACATATTTCCGCGCCAAATGCCTTAAGTGTACAGGCATATCTAATTATTTCTTATTTTTATTATGTATATTGACAATCTTATAATACATATAATTGGCAACACATCGTCGCAACGTATATGATCTGTTGCACTTATGTAGTAGAATGTGGTCATGAGCTACAACTCTGCAACACATTCGCTGCAACGCTTATATGCGTATCTACAAGAATTTTGCAACATATAGTCAAAACGTTGTAGAATTTGTGTTGCTTTATAGGGGGTATCCTTGTAGTGACAGAGCACCACCACAGATGGTAGAGGTAAATTTCTTATTGAAGTTTGATGAAGGTGACATCCCTTATAATAAACATCCTAGTCAATGCTTATATGAATTTGATAATTACATTATGAAGCAAGATCGCTTCAATGTAAATGTTATGAAACAATTGAAACAAAATTCTGACATGATTGCTCGCTTGAGTGACTTGTTATTTAGACTCACTAATGATGTTAGAGGTGTAGGAAAACATGCCTCTATGGTTCAAACTCAGTTAGAACAAGTTGCTAAATCTCAAAGAGAATTGCTTATTGAAATGAACAATAATATGATTGATCATGTTGTTAGAGTAATAACTAGAGGAGGTAGAATGACTCAGGAACCACTTTACCCTGAGGGACACCCTAAAAGAATTGAACAAGACTCTCAAAGAATTAATACTGATGCACCTAGTCCTTCTAAAAGGAAGAAGAAAAATAAAAATGATAGGACTTTGCATACCTCTAGTGAACCTGAAATTGAAAAACCTCCTGAAAATAACAATGATGTCTCTCTCTCTGATGCTGAAACTCAATCAGGTAATGAACATTCACCTAGTGATAATGAAAATGATAATGATGATGTTCATAAAGATGCTCATCCACACAATAATAAATAACCAGATGATTATTTGAGACTGAACCCTGTTGATCTTGATAACCCACAACCTAAAAGTAAAAGATATGATAAAAGAGACTTTGTTGCTAGAAAACATGGTAAAGAAAGAGAACCATGGGTTCAAAAACCCATGCCCTTTACACCTACGCTATCTAAGGAAAAAGATGATGAAGAATTTCAACGCTTTGCTGAAATGCATAGGCTAGTCTTTTTGCGCACCCGCTTGACTGATATTTTAAAGATGGCCCCTTATGCAAAGTATATGAAAGAAATTGTTACTAATAATAGAAAAATATCTGAAGCTTGAATCCCCACCATGCTTGTTAATTATTCCTTTAAGGATGGAGTACCTAAAAACTTGGAGATCCAGGAATACCAACTATACCTTGCTCTATTAAAGAAATTATGTCAAAACTGCTTTATGTGATTTAGGAGTTGGTGTTAGTGTTATGCCTTTCTCTTTATATAAAAGACTTGATTTCAATAAACTCACACCTACTAAGATATCTTTACAAATGGCTAACAAATCAACTGCCATACCTATCGGTATTTGTGAGGATGTGCCCGTTGTTGTTAGAAATGTTACTATCTTAACAGACTTTGTTATACTTGATATGCCCGATGACGACAACATGTGGATTATCCTTGGTAGACCCTTTTTGAATACTGTAGGGGTGTTATTAATTTCAATAAAAGCAAAGTCACTTTTCATATCAATGGCAATGAGCATATGGTGCACTTCCCGAGGAAACAATTTCAAGTGAATGGTATTAATGTTATTGAAAAATCTCTGACAATTACTATTGGGAGTTTTCAACTCCCTTTACCAACTGCCAAAAAGAAATATGACATACTTATTGTTGGGGATATGCATATCCCAGTTGAGGTAACTTAGTGTCTTACAAAAGTTCTTTGGGTTCATGTTAATGGAAAGTGATTGTTAATAAGACTTGATCAACCTTATTAATGGATTGTTTTTGAGAGACATGTGGTCGATGAATCTAGTAAGCACAACCTTTTGTCCCCACTTTTTGTTTTATGTTTTTCTTAGTTAAATAAAATAAAATAAAATGCCATGTTTAGTCTGTTTTTTGAATTTTCAGTGCAATAAAAAGTGGTTAAAATAAAAGTGCGTAGAATGACCTGAAATTTTAACACGATTTTTTCTGAATATTTCTAAATTTCTGGTACAAATAACATTAGGGGGGGTGCCCCTGGTGCCCACAAGACACCAGAGCGCGCCAGCCACCCCAGGCACGCCCTGGTGGGTGGTGGGCCCCAGGTGGGTCCCCTCACTTATCTCTTTAGCCCATGTCATCTCCTACCTCCAGAAAAAAATCACCATACACTGGTGCGCGTCGGTCCTAAACAAACGGTTTAAAATCCCTTTCCGCGACGGCATTTGGAACCGTCGCCAAGTGAGTGTGGGCGATAGGGGGGTCCTTCCCACATGACCCAAAAACCGCCGGGGATAGGGCCCCTACAGTACTCCTACTCGTTTCTACTCGCATTGCCATCGCAGTCGGTATTCTGTGGTGCTACGTTTATGATGCGTGGCCCATCACAAACGATTCACTATTATAGAACATGTATGATGCGCGGCCCATCACAAACGGTTCACCATTAATAAGATTAGCTAATCGTCATACGAGTGTCGGACAGGATTACGAAACGTCGGACCGTCGTAACATCGTCGTACACGACAACTATCGCACACACTATTCTATGGTGCAACGTTTATGATGCATACTTCATCAGAAACAGTTCATGGTTGCGAATCGTGTACGATAAGGCAACTAACACAAATCTTTAGTTTGCCCGCACCGTTTGTGATATTGTCTGACATCGCACATGCTTTGCAAATGGCAACTGTGTGCATGCTTGCACACGTTTCCTCTCTATGAACCATCTCGGATTATGGTGCATATCGCAAACGTTTGTGTTTTACCCACCGTGTGTGCCCTAACAACCTGGAGAGCATAATTTCACCGTAATTTAATTGCTGCTTTTAAAAATTGTACCGGATTTGGATTTGAATTTGAATGTATGCTACAACTTTATTCATATCCATCAGGTTCAAAAAACCAATGCATTATTCAATTCATAGGTCCATATGTTCAAGAATTACATAAGAACCAAATAAAGAATGATGAACCACAGTTGTATACTTGTACTATTAAAGACGATAAAGAAAGAGGCGAAATATATTCTGGTTGCTGAACAAGGTGAAGCGGAATGCCCATATTGTGCCCTCCTCCATGCAGAAGGCACGCACGACTCTAGTCCAACCCCTTGTGATGGCTGACCGCCCATCTTTCACGGTCTTCATGAAAACATCTAGATAATCATCGTGTTCTGGTAGAAAAACTTTAACCTTTGCATGCCCACCAATCATGTAGTTTGAGAGGTAATCTTGAGTAAACTTCTTTGGCAACCACTTCAAAGGAATAAGATTTCAGACATTGTCATCTAACACAACTCATTATGGGCAGTAAAAAGAAGGTTGCATAGTTCTTACTTACCATCCTGCAGTTCGCTGTTGTCTTGAATAAAGTGTAAACAAATAGTTTAATTGCCATCTTTGGACCCATTTTACTAACAATCTTTATCAGCTTCCTCACTTGATGCTGGTTCATCGACATCTCATTGCCCCATACGCAGAAAGGGTCGAAACGCGGATCTTTACCAATGACATATGTACCTAAAAGCACCAAGTTAATATTAGAAGCTAAACAGCAATGGCACAATGATGTAGTACACCACTCTTTTATAATATGTCTATATACATCCGTATGTGGTAGTCCATTTGAAATCTCTAAAAAGAACAGATATTTAGGAAAGGAGGGAGTATCTTATAACATCCAATATACTCACATATTAGATGAATTAACATCTTATATTATGGGCCGGAAGGAGTTTAGTTCGTTCTTAAAAATTATCTGCTGTTGTATCCACGGGTTACAGTTAGTTTGAGCTAGTTCGGGCTCAAATAGCCCTAAATTATATCTAAACATGAGGGCTAGTTTGAGCTAGTTGCATCTATAACCCACCCAAAAAAACTAGTATCCAACCCAAGAGGTGCTAATTGGAGCTAGTTCTCCTAGTGCATTTATTGTCAATCTAACCCTGCCATCCAAACAACTCTTTGGATGGAGTTAGTTCAGGGTTAGTAATGAGCTAGAAACTAACTCTAACCTCTAGCTAAGTTGAGTATCCAAATAGGGATGTGTTGTTGCTGCTGTTGCTCTTCTACGTATATCTAGACATCATTAGAACATCAATGTAACACTCTTCCTTGTTGCTATGTAGCCTAGGAGGCAATCCACCACCACCACACTGGAGTAGGGTATTACACCACAATGGTGGCCTGAACCAGTATAAATCTTGTGTCTTTCTGTGTTGCGAATTCGTCAAGTTCGTCCATGAGATCTTAGTGAGCCAGGACATAGATCGGTGGGAGGAAAAGACTTCGCGCGCACCCCAGTGTTCGAACCTTAAGGGTTTGCCAGAACCCCACATCCAACAAAGGGAATCCTAAGCTATATATGAATGCATGCCCCCCCAACCTAGGTTCACCGTAGCAAAGTGCGAAGTAGCTAGCAGCCCCTCCCTCATGTCAGAACGAAGGGAATCCTAAGCTATGAATGCATGCCCCCCAACCGAGGTTCACCTAGCAAAGTGTGAAGTAGAGCTAGCAGCCCCCTCCCTCGTGTCGACACGAAGGGATTCCTAAGCTATGAATGCATGCCCCCAACCGAGGTTCACCTAGAAAAGTGCGAAGTAGCTAGTAGCCCCCCTCCCTCGTGTCGGCACGAAGGGAATCCTAGCTAAGCTACGAATGCATGCACTCCCCCCAACCGAGGTTCACCCTAGCAAAGTGCGAAGTAGCTAGCAGCCACCCCTCCCTCGTGTCGGCACGAAGGGAATCCTAAGCTATGAATGAACATGCCCCCCAACCGAGGTTCACCTAGCAAAGTGCGAAGTAGCTAGCAGCCCCCCTCATCTCGGCACGAAGGGAATCCTAAGCTGTGAGCATGCCCCCTCCCTCCCCCAATTGAGGTTCACCTAGCAAAGTGCGAAGTAGCTAGCAGCCCCCCACCCCCCTTGTGTCGCCACGAAGGGAATCCTAATTAAGCTATGAATGCATGCCCCCCAACCGAGGTTCACCTAGCAAAGTGCGATGTAGCAACCCCCCCCCCCCACACACACTTTCAGTCGACTGGCCAGAGAGGCATATATCTCACCAAGATGGATCGTAAAATGGACCAAGAATAATCCAGCTTGGTCGTACAACCTCTCTCTTGTTGTTGGTCAAAGTGATGGCCTCCATGCGACCCCGGAGATGGGCTAGCTCGCCAATAATCACGCAAGTAGCTAGTCCCCGAAGACAACCACTGCATGCGTGTGGCCCAAACATATGTATGGGGAGGTGTGTTTTTGAGTAACAATGAACAACTTTGATGTGGCACCGTGATTTCGAACTAGAAATCCCCACACCGAGTGAGGGTTAGGTTGACGATGCATATGTATGTTACACCACACTTCAAGCCAACGACGGGGATTCATATATGCATGCATGCGTGCATAGTATATGTGCTCAAACTTAATTAGGTCTGAATCTCACCATGACCTATACTACGATAACACTAACCAAATGAAGAATCCACCATGGTAACCTATCTTGTTGTTGGTCAAGGTGATCATGGATGTCCACGCGGGCCCACAAATATATAGGCTTGTTGCCGATAACCACGCGAGGGAGTGTATCTTTCGAAGGCAACCACTACATGCATATGTATGGAGGTGATGCGTGCATGCATGTTTGAATACACAACATTGATCTGGCGCGTGTGTCAAAAATCGTACACTAGCTCCCCACACACAACGAGATCGGTTCATGATGGTGTCATTGTACTAGCCACTTCGACTCGATGGGAGGGATTCATGCATACACATGCATATGTGTGTGCTCAAAGTGTATCATGCATGTCATCCCAGAGCAAAAATAATAATCCCCTCCTAAGTCAAATTAACCTCTCTTATTGTCAGGCAAAAAGAAGTGATGGACCAAGCGGCTCCATAGATGGAAAGCATCGATATCGCTGATAACCGCTTAAGTGGGTGCAAGAGGACAACCACCACCGCTTTTGCATGTGGGCCAAACATATATATGTTGAATACCCAAAATGCACAACTTTGATGTGCCACATGCCTCAAGAACCGTAAACCATGCACCCACACAGAGCGAGGTTCATATCAAGCGTACTACATATGATGGTCCCCTTCCCCCTCTTCACCGCATACTATATGCTCCTGCCGTAATATATGTACAACCCAAAAGAATCCTCATCGATGGTGAAATTAATTAACCTCTCCCGATGTAGGTCAAAGTGATGCATGCATGCATGCATCGACGATGGCCTCGTGGGCCCACAAATGGAAGCGTCACACGTGTGTGTCCTAGCTAGGATATATACACACGTAGCCCAAAAAGGTGTTGTGTGATGTTTGAATAACCAATTTCACAATTTTGATGTGGCACGTGCCTCGGTAACCAAAAAGTCCTGACATTGAGTGAGGTGTACTTGTTCACGGATGCATACGTATAGTATATATGCTAGTCCCCTCCAACCTCTTCAACGCGTACTATATACCACCATAACACAAACAAAAAAGATTATACCTTGCTGGTCAAATTAACCTCACTGCCGGCTGTTCGTCAAAGTGATGGACGACGACCTCGCGGGCCCACAGAAAGCGTCACATGCGAGTATCGAGTGTCATGTAGGACAACCACCGACTACATGTGGCCAAAATATTTATGTATGAAAGGGTTGTGTAATGTTTTAAATAACGATTTCACGACTCTGATGTGGCACCAGCCTGCCTAACAAAACGGCCAACCCACACGGTGGCTCACAACTCGTAGTGTACTGCGAGCCACCCGCCACCCCCAGACGCACACACCCACACACACACCGTGAATCCACCGCAACTTCGATGCATGTTAAATTAATTATCCCGCGGTGAACATACATGTTACCAAAGGAAGGACGTTTTAATTTCAAAAAAATCACAGAGATCGTTAAGACATTTTAGTACATTGATTGATTTTCTATGGGTATAATGTGCAAAAAAAATTTTGAGCTACATGCACACATGACAATGCACCTAAATGGATTGCAAAAACACACGTGTCTCACTGGGTGCATGTTTACTCCCCGTGCAACAATTTTCAAACATTGAGAATCTTGATTTTTAAATTCTAGTACATCCAAAACTTATTTGAAGTTCATGAAACTTATCGTGTTGTCATATGGACACCAATACAAAGTGGCATTGTACTTTTTTTTGTCAAATTTGAGACCAGTTTTGATGTAATCTTTATCTAATTACAGACGGGAGATTATTAATAATTGGAAACCAATATCCCAAACGGATTATTTATTCGAACCGTGAGCGTTAGACCAACAATGGATATGTGCCATGCTTCGGTTAAGCAATAAAGCGGCAGCATTAATCATCCAAATAGAAAGACAATATACGTGCCGCCGCGTGACTTGTGCGGCGTGCAAGCAGGCGTGAGTTGATGGGACGCATGCGAGCAGTCCGCCGCACAGGCAGATGGGGAGGCGTGCGTGCAGGTGTGTGAATTGACGGAGGCGTGCTCGCTGCGCAGTGTCATCGGGAGGCATGCGAGTAGATGTGTGAAACTTTGGTAGGCATGCCAGCAGTCCGGTGCGCAAGCTCACCAGGAGGCGAGCCATCGGTTTGACCGCCGCCCGCCTCTCTCCCACAACTCCCACTACTCCATATTAATGGTGCGCCCGAGCGGCCGCACCCCCATCCTCGCTACGCACACACAATCCTCTCTCTCCACTTGCAACCTTGACGCCGCTCTCAGTCCTCAAAGCCGTCAGTGTATGAGGATGCCGCCGAAGCGCCCCATCGGAGGGAGTGGTGACGCCGGGGCTGCTAAAGCACCGAAGCACGGCGTGGAGATGGAGACAAAGGTTGTCGTTACCGCCGACAAGTTATCGCTGCACTTTGACATCGTCGAGCTTCCACAGCCGGAGGCGGAGTTCCACACCTCCGGCGGAGTTCCACACCGACTCCGACGACCACTCCGGCGATGACTCCGATGACCACTCCGGCGACGACTCCGACGACGACGGATAGCTGGTTAGTCATCTATACCCATTTATGTGTCAAATAGATCATAGGGTTTCTTTGGTTACTCCTGCCTCCCCCTTTTTGGAATAGAAATCCCGTGGTTATGTTCTCCCAATCCATGAAATCTGAGTAAGTTTCGTTAGATCCGTGTAGTGTATTGATTGTTTGAATGGTACAGGTGATAAGTGATTAGTTGTTTCATCTGTGCAAATGATTTCTGCTAGTAATCCAACTAGGGTTAGTGTTCGTGCTAATAATTCCTAGCCAGGACTTGACAATTGATTTTGAATGACCTACATATGTTTGTGCCATTATTTTCTTCAAGATTGGTCTGTACATAGACGACTATGCTTAAAAATCGAACCATAATCTCTGAATATGTATAATTAAATAGCCATAAATTCCTAATCCTACTTCACGGCATGTAATCAGTGATTTGATGCCAAATTTGTTTTACTATATGTATAGGTGCTGTCTGACGATGTGGACAACGAGGATGAAGATGCCCAGAGGAGGTACAAGAGGCGAATCCCGAGGGAGCTTTATGTAGGAATGCGTAACATGCATATTGGGACCTGGAACGACGGTTATGGATGCCCATTTTGCAACCACAAGATTCATGACGCATATCTAGCTGCTCTTGCGCATGCAAGAGGACGGGCCGTTGGCTCCTTCATGCAGAAGTATTCTCGCAGGGTGGCACACGACGCGTACGCCGAGTACCTGGAGAAGCTTCAGGATCGTGCCGGCCACATGTGAGATGAGATGTGGTATGGATCGAACTATGTACGCTTGAGTATGCTTAATGATGGTTGAACTATGTACTTGCGGTTGAACTATGCTTATGTACGTGTACGCTTATTATCTATATCTGAGTATGTTAAATATTTCACCAAATTTTGGTAAAAATTACAATGGGGAACCAATAAACCAGGACGGAGGTAGTACGTCAAACACACACGGTTCCCAAAATTGGAATCGTGTGCAATGACTATCATTTTTCTTGCTGCGTCAATCACACACGGTTCGCTCTAGCAAACCGTCGCCCCTAAAATTCTTTGTGGGACAGAAAACCCTCACCACCCAATTCAAAAAAGAAAAAAGAAAACCCTCACCATCCCCACGTCACAAAAACCCTCACCCCGCCCGCCACCCACCTCGGCCCCTCCGGTACGTTCCCCATTCACACCTGCACAAGCTCCTCCGCGTCTATGCCATGGCACCACCTATCGCGGCGGTAAACACTTAGATCGCCGCCTGCCACCACCGCCAGGCTGCCGGCAAAGCCCATCGCATTTCGCCACTTCCTCTTGTGCCGCCTATCGCCATCGACTTTCTCGACGCTGCTCGCAGTCAACCCAGCTCCGTTCGGTTGGGGAATCTGCCGTACTGAGGGTTCTTTCTCATGGACGACAAGGTAACTAATTTAACGGGATATTATCTCATCTCTTATCCCAGTTCATCTGCCTCCTTTAATCACCTGGCGGAAATTGCCATGAATTCATTTTTATTCGAGCTGATTTGAGGGTTTTCTTTCATTCATAGAATGTACAGTGCGCCGATACTTCAGGACTTGGCGACCGCCACCAGAGATTCCATCTCATTGTACCAGATAACTTGAGGATGCACGCGGTATGTTCAATCTCACCCTAAATCGGTTGGCATGGTCTACTTTCCTGAACATATTCTAAATATTGCTACATTTCGATAAAAGGTGCCACATGCACCATATACGTCAAAGGTGATTTCCCCCCTCTTCTTTCTATATTAGGCAAATTAATGATGCATTGTTCTTTCGATTACTCTCATATTTCCATGACATCATGTTTACCCTATCTGTTTAATTATAGACTTTTATCCTTCGATTTCAACTCTTGTACAGTTCTTTCAATTTGGGCCCATATTTGCATGTTACCATATTTTCTTTAACAACCCTACCATTTTCTGCAGGACATCCCTCGCTATGCAACAGATTATGTAGTGCACATTTCCCTCTACATACATCAAGGCTCCACGGATGTCAAACTGTGCACAAACCATGGATTTACAATCGTTTCTACTGTAAGACTTGATGAACGTGGTGACTCCTATTTTGGCACTGGCTTTTGGAATGAAATTGCAAAGTTTTATGTACTGAAAGCTGGCACTAAAATTGCACTGCACATAGAAGGGCCTGGTCATGAGATATATGCTAACTTCCCCGACAAAATCATCCATCCAGACTTTGTTCGAAGTAAGTTTTCTTTTCAACTATCTGCATATGTTGACTTACCCAGCAATGTCAAATGAATTGTGTAGTATTTAAGCAACCAATTGCTATTCCCTTATCTTACTATATTCCTACCTAATAACTTCTAGTTACCAATACACTTTTCTATTGCCCTATTTTAACTAAATATTCCATGTACTCCCATTTCTATCAGAAAGCGCCGCTGACAAGGAGACTCCGGAGGTGGAGAACGGGGCTGCCAATAAGCGGAGGCGGGGCGAGCTAGAACCACAAGTGACTCCAGCAGGCCTAGACTTAATCAGCAGCCTCCCTGATGATATGTTGAGAGTCATCATCTCCCTCCTCCCAATCAAATATGGGGCGCAGACAACCCTCCTTTCCCGGCGGTGGCGCCCCCTATGGAACTCCAGCCCTCTCGACCTCATCGACACCCACGAGCTCTGCCATGGCTATCGCAAAAGCTTGGATGCGTTCTCCAAGATCCTCGGCAGTCACCTTGGCCCAACCAAAGGCCTTAGAATGGGCAAGTTCTGTTCCAACGGCAAGGACCGAGCCAAGCTTGACGACTGGTTCTGATCCCCTGCCTTAGATCAGCTCGAGGAGCTCACTTTTGATGATGGGCATATGCGGTCGCTGCCAACGTCCGCACGCCGCCTCACGCCCACGCTGTGTGTCACCAAGTTCAGGAACTGCCATTTCCCGCCCCTTAATGACGCACCCGCTCTTATTCTACCACGACTGAAGCACCTCAAGCTCGTCGCCATCTGCCTCTCAAAGGGTGACATGAAGTGCCTGCTCCGTGGCTGTACTGCACTCGAGTACCTTCGTCTTCAGGAGATCAATGGGTTGAGTACCTTCCACATCACCTCCATGACTCTCCGGACTATTTATGTGTGTTGTTGATGCGGCAGGAAGACATCACAAAAGGTGGACTACGGTATGGTCATCCAGGACACACCTGCACTTGAGAGATTACTTATAGTTGATCAAGAAGGTCCAACAAGAATCAATGTCATTTCTGCGCTGAAATTGATAGTGGTGGGCTACTCGTCTAACAAATACTCCGAACTTGTTATTGGATCCACAACCGTTTAGGTACAACAGCCGCCTTCTACCTCTCCTTCTACAAATTAACATTATTTCTAATTTTGAAGATGTTTGTTCGTCTATCATTTAGAAAATGATTCCGACAATCTTGACCCCAAAACTACGCATAGTGAAGGTCTTGGCACTAGAATCTATCCGGCCCGACCTGGAGCAAGTTGTCAGTTTCCTGAGATGCTTTTCGTGCCTGGAGAAGCTATATATCGAGGTGATGTTCCTTTCCTGTTAAATATTAACCATAAGGGAGTTCAATTTGTGACACCTTTTTCCAAGTTTACAATGATAATGTACTATGATTTCTGAAGGTTATTTTGGAGGATTTCAGTACATACATGCCCCCCCCATATTGGTTGCTTGATCCATATGGTTACAATCAATAAGCATTTCTCCTTTGGATTCATCTGTACTAGTTTTCTTATGGAACTTTTCATCCACTCCAACCTCTTGTGAAGAAGGCTATATTTTTCTAGAATGTAATCAAATGCCCATGTTAATCATGTCAGATCGAAGATGGCATGTTAGTGCATTTTACAAATCCTGCAAACCAAATAGCTAGGTCTGTAGTAAGGCACTAACATGTTTTCTTCTTTTGCAGATAAGATTAGGCCAAGTGGTGGATAATGTGATACAATATAACAATCACGTCGAATGCCTAGATCTGCATCTATCAGAAACTACTTTGAACTCCTACCGAGGGACCTTACCGAAGATTATATTCGCCAGGTTCTTTGTTCTCAAAGCAAGGGTGATGAAGGAAATGAGGTTTGCCCTACATTTATTTAGCAAAAATGAATGGTCTGTTGATCAGCGCCGGCACCTGCGGCAGAATGGAGTAGGCTCCAAAAATGCTGAATTTCATGTTGGAACTTCAGATGATAGAGTAATCGGAAGTCATCGGGTCAACCCCATACATGACTTCTCAGTGGCTGACCCCTTTGCAAAAATTGTGAGGTTTCGAAGCCAGACTTAGAAGCGGTGATATTAGTTTGAACCTCTCTGATATCCATGTTCAGCGCATTAGTATGAGCGTTTGCAACTGATGAGCTGAATTTCATTTCTAATATCAGTTTGAACCTTGTAATCTTCGAATTTGAGCCATATAACTCTGGAATTTGATCTTTGTAACATTTCGAGCTTTTGTGGTACAATCATTGAAATAGCATCGTATGAGACTTATATATTGCTAGGACTATTTTGACCTTAATATGCAATGGTCTTAGATTTTATTAACCATTCTCGAATCACTTTACCTTGTCGATCTCACAACACACGATCTGTATAGCTAACTCGACTGCGATCTTCGACATTATTGCACACAGTTGGTTTCTTCCACTGTGTGCACTGTAGAGCACAGAATTAATTATTGCACTCGAGTCTCCATCATCACCCTTCTGTGTAACTTTGACCTCATCACGCAAAGGTAAACTTATGACCGAATTCATTCCACACACTTCGTTTTCCAAAGCCTTTTGCCAATAAACACCCACGATTTGTCCCTCTTCTAGCCGACGCATGGCCAAACTAGCCGGGCGGAAAGCTTGCGCGGCAGCGCTCTAGCGCGGGAACAGGCTCTTCGAGCCCAAGCCTGGGGTGCAGTGTTGTCAAGCGTGCACTGGATTCTGGAATCCTCCGCTATGAACACCGTGACACTACAAAAAAAGACACATCCGTGACATTTTGGGCCGAACGAAATTTTTTTCCTGTCATACTTATGACACTTCTATGACAATAATTGTGACAACACACGGTATCATCATAGATGTGGTGGGGTCCTACTTCTATGACAAAAAATCATGATAAAAAATGGGCTTTTCATCCTGGGCGGGCCGGAGACGCAGATGCATGACATTCTTTGGGCCGTCCATGACGGAAAAAACCGTGGTAGAAGCGAGGGCGAGGAAAATATCGGGGTGTTCCTGGTTACGGTGAGTGGTCGGGGCCGAGCGATGCGCGTTTCTCTCGTACACACACGCGCGTGGGTGTGAGGCATTGGAATCTAACTGAACCTAAGCGATTGCACTGTAGGCTACGCGTTACTGAACCCGAGCGATCGATCGATGACTGTTAACTAAACCCGATCGAGCAATTCCTTCGCTACTGCTACTAACTGAAGCCGATCGATGCTGCCTCTGGATGAACAGTGAGCATTGCTGGGGGGGGGGTTGGATGAACAGTTCCCGGTGGGGGTGGATGAACAGGACCCCGTGGTGTTGCCTCTAGATGAACAGGACCCCGATCGATCGAGCCGGTTGGGCTGGATGAACAGGACCCCGTGGAGGGCAGGATGAATAGGACCACCCCATGGAGGGCTGGGTGAACAGTAGACGGTGGAGGACTGGATGAACAATAGCTTGTGGAGGGGTGGTTGAACATGAGCCCGTGGAGAGGGCTGGTTGAACAGTAGCCGGTGGAGTAGCGCGTGGTGGAGGCTGGATGAACAGGAGCCCGTGGATGAACAGTCGCAGGTGGAGGCTGGAGGAGGTCGACGGTGGATGAACAATAGCCCGTGGAGACTGGAGGGGGTCGACGGTGGAGATGAACAGTATCCCGTGGAGTCTCGTTTTGCGGTACGCCACACCCCTCCCGATGAACAGGACCCCCGTTTCGACCGTAGCGCTCCAACGCAAGCCCGTTTCCTCCGTTTTGCGGTACGCCACACTCCTCCCGATCAACAGGACCCCCGTTTCGACCGTAGGAGGTCCGTTTCCTCCGTTTTGCAGTACGCCAGACCCCTCCTGATGAACAAGATCCTGTTTCGACCATGGCCGGTCGAACACAAGGCCGTTTCCTTCATTCCGCGGTACGCCAGGCCTCGTTTCCATCGGCTATTCTGTCCAAGCCCTCCCGATGAACACGACGACGCATTCCGTTCCGACCCAGCCGGTTGGCTCCTCATGAACACGACGACGAAGCAGTTTCTCCGTTCCGATCCAGCCATGTACATGGGCCTTGGCCGTACGTATGCACGAGTAGGCATCCGAGACCCTGCCCGTATGTACATACATGGCCGTATTTTCTTTCTTGCACACTGGCCGCTGTACGTACGTGTACATGCTACGTGCGCGCCTCTACTACGACACGTGCGCGCCTCTACATCGACCAGTATGTACGTACACATTCACGACCAGAATGACAACGCTACGTACGCTTCGACCAGGTGGGTCCCGACTGTCAGGCACTTCCTTGCGTGCGAAGATGTAGATGGTGGATCTCAGCAGTCAGGGGGGCGAATCGTTTTTTTCCTGGACGCACTTACTTGTGTGTGAAGATGTAGCTGGTGGGTCCCAGCATTCAGGGGGAAACGTTTTTTTTCGTAAAATATGGTGGCCCGTCCGATGGGTCCCCGCTGTCAGGTGGAGGAATAATTATTTTGCATGTAATAAGGAGGCACTTCCTTGCTGCGGCCGAGGACCTAGCTGTCAGCCTCTCCATGTACAGTCCACGTCCAATGGAAGCCGTCCCTTGACCACGTTGACCACGCCGCGCCGAGAGCACCAGGGCGATGGACGAGGTGAGGCCTAGGAAGGGGACGACGCAGAGCCGGGGAAGACGCGGCAGTGGATGCTCGCGTGGAGAGGAGTATGACGGTTCACTGCTTCGGCTACGGTGTGAGGCTGCCGTCGCCGCAGGGCCTGGCCAGCGGTGGGAATAGTAGGGGGCGGTGAGGCCTCCGCGGCAGCACAGCCGGCCACGGGAGGCAGGAGCATGCGGCACGACCGGCGCTGCTTTGGGCGGCTGGAGCAAGAAGACCAGAGGATGAAGAAGCACTACGGCCGTTGGATGGACATCATACGGTCATTGGAGCTACAATCATTCATATTGACTAAGTTGACAAAGCACTCCGTCCTCGTCAACTTAGTAGGCCCACAAGTCAGCCACCCACCAAGGTAGGTCGCAACTAGCAGGGGGAGTATCCATTTTTTTGTGCGTAATAAGGAGGCACTTTCGGTGGGTTCGAGATGACAGCGGGGGGAACGTTTCTTTCACGAAATACGATGGCCCGTCCGGTGGGTCCCAGCTGTCAGGGGGAAACATTTTTTTGCCAAATATGGTGGCCCGTCCGGTGGGTCCCTGCTGTCAGGTGGAGGAATAATTATTTTCCGCGTAATAAGGAGGCACTTCCTTGCGGCTGCCGTGGACCCAATTGTCAGCCTCTCCATGTACAGTACTCTTCCGATGGAAGTCGTCCCTTGACCACGTTGACCATGCCGCTCCGAGAGCACTAGGGCGGTGGACGACGGCGAGGCCTAGGAAGGGGACGACGCGGAGCCGGGGAAGACGTGGCAGTGGATGCCCACGCGTAGAGGAGTATGAGGGTTCACTGGTTCGCTGCGGTGTGAGGCTGCCGTCGCCGCAAAATAACAGGGCGTGTGGGTGAGTAGAGGGATAGCCTGGCCAGCGGTGGGAGTAGTAGGGGGCGGTGAGGCCTCCGCCGCATCGCAGCCGGCCACGGGAGGCAGGAGCACGAGGCACGACCGGCGCTGGTTTGGGCGGCTGGAGCAAGAAGACCAGAGGTTGAAGAAGCACTACGGCCGTTGGATGGACATCGTACGGTCACTGGAGCTAGAATCATGCATATTGACTAAGTTGACAAAGCCCTCTGTCCCCGTCAACTTAGTAGGCCCACAAGTCAGCCTGCCACTGTACTGGATCCCAGCTAGCAGGGGGAGTATTCATTTTTTTGTGCGTAATAAGGAGGCACTTCCTTGCGTGCGAAGATATAGCTGGTGGGTCCAAGCTGCGATGGTAATGTTTTTTCATGAAGATACAGAGGCCCTTTCGGTGGGTCCCAGATGTTAGGTGGAGTAATCATTATTATGCGCGTAATAAGGAGGCATTTCCTTGCGTGCGGCCGTGGACCCAGCTGTCCGCCTCCCCACATACAGTCCACTTCAGATGCATGTCGGTCGTTGACCACATTGACCAGGCCGCGCCGAGAGCACCAGAGCGGTGGACGACGGCGAGGCCTAGGAAGGGAATGACACGGAGGCAGGGAAGACTCGGCAGTTGTTTCCCACACGGAGGGAAGTACGACTGTACGAGAGTTTACTGGTTCGTCTGCTGTCGTCGGAGAATAACAATATGTGTGGGTGAGTAGAGGGATGGCTAGGCCAGCAATGGGAGTACGGTGGGGCGGTGAGGCCTGCGCGGCAGCACAGCCGGCTGTGGGGAGGAGAGAGCAGGCAGTCCCGTCGGCGCTTGTTTGAGCGGCTGGAGCAGGAAGAGCAGAGATTGAAGAAGCACGACGGTCGTTGGATGGACATCTGTAGGATCGAAAGTATGTCTAGAGGGGGGTGACTAGACTACTTGACCAAATAAAACTTAACCTTTTCCCAATTTTAGTTCTTGGCAGATTTTAGCTATTTTAGGACAAGTCAAGCAGTCATCACACAATTCAAGCACGCATGCAAAGAGTATATTGGCAGTGGAAAGTAAAGCATGCAACTTGCAAGAATGTAAAGGGAAGGGTTTGGAGAATTCAAACGCAATTGGAGACACGGATATTTTTCCCGTGGTTCGGATAGGTGGTGCTATCCTACATCCACGTTGATGGAGACTTCAACCCACAAAGGGTAATGGTTGCGCGAGTCCACACAGGGCTCCACCCACAAAGGGTAACGGTTGCGCGAGTCCACACAGGGCTCCACCCACGAAGGGTCCACGAAGAAGCAACCTTGTCTATCCCACCATGGCCATCGCCCACACAGGACTTGCCTCACTAGCGGTAGATCTTCATGAAGTAGGCGATCTCCTTGCCCTTACAAACTTCTTGGTTCAACTCCACAATCTTGTCAGAGGCTCCCAAGTGACACCTAGCCAATCTAGGAGACACCACTCTCCAAGAAGTAACAAATGGTGTGTAGGTAATGAACTCCTTGCTCTTGTGCTTCAAATGATAGTCTCCCCAACACTCAACTCTCTCTCATAGGATTTGGATTTGGAGGAAAGAAGATTTGAGTGGAAAGCAACTTGGGAAGGCTAGAGATCAAGACTCATATGGTAGGAATGGAATATCTTGGTCTCAACACATGAGTAGGTGGTTCTCTCTCAGAACATACGAGTTGGAATGGTGTATGTGTTCTGATGGCTCTCTCTTCGAATGAAGAGGAGGTGGAGGGGTATATATAGCCTCCACACAAAATCCAACCGTTACACAGTTTTCCAATCTCGGTGGGACCGAATCAACAAACTCGGTCGGACCGAAAATGTAAACCTAGTGACCGTTAGAGATTTTTGGTGGGACTGACATGCAACTCAGTAGGACCGATATGGTTAGGGTTTGGTCATAACGTAATCTCGGTGAGACTGATTACACAAACTCGGTGAGACCGAATTTGGTAATTAGCTAACCAGAGAGTTGGTCAGGCAAACTCGGTGGGACCGATTTGCTCTTTCGGTGAGACCGAAAAGTTACAAAGGGGAAACACTGAATTTACATTGCAATCTGGTGGGACCGATTCGCTCTTTCGGTGAGACCGAAAAGTTACGAAAGGGAAACAGAGAGTTTGCAATCCCATCTCGGTGAGACCGAGATCCCTATCAGTAGAACCGAATTGCTAGGGTTTGGCAGTGGCTAATGACAAGTGAAACTCGGTGGCGCCGGATAGGAAGAAACGGTAGGACCGAGTTTGGCTTAGGGTTTAGGTCATATGTGGATATGGGAAAGTAGTTGAGGGTTTTTGGAGCATATCACTAAGCACATGAAGCAAGAGGCTCATTAAGCAACACCTCATCCCTCCTTGATAGTATTGGCTTTTCCTAAAGACTCAATGTGATCTTGGATCACTAAAATATAAAATGAAGAGTCTTGAGCTTTTGAGCTTGAGCCAATCCTTTTTCCTTAGCATTTTGAGGGTTCCACTTTCACATCCATGCCATCCAATCATTGAGCTTTCCTGAAATAATCATCTTGGAATAGCATTAGCTCAATGAGCTATATGTTGTTATGAATTACCAAAACCACCTAGGGATAGTTGCACTTTCAATCTCCCCCTTTTTGGTAATTGATGACAACATATAGATCAAAGCTTCGACAAATGATAATAAGCATGAAATATATCATCGCTTTGAGAAGTATGTGATAAGTAAGAGCTCCCCCCTAAATTTGTGCATATTTAAAATTTGCTTTGGACTGCAAATGCACAAGGAGTTAGAGTCATGGGTTACTCTTCCATGTCACATACATCTTGGTGGAGCGCTTAAAATGATAAGAATGAAATACATGCACTCATCACCAAGAATAGTGAAAGATCACATAAGATAGATAAGATAATAGCATTAAGCAGGCATTAAGTGTAGCTTATGATCAAACACATGATCATAAATGTCTCACAAATAATGACGTAGTATCTCAAGCACTCAAAAGCAAACAAGTTTGAAAAACCACCAAATAAAGCAAGAGAGAAAAGCAACACTCTCTCTCTCTTGAAGCCTATGATCTATACATTTTTCTCCCCCTTTGGCAACAAGTTACCAAAAAGTTCCTAGAAAATGCATAGTACTAGATCGACGCTCAGGCTTGATCTTCTGGTGGTGGTGGAGTCCGGATCACTCCAAGGACGAAGGCTTCTGTAGACGCTGAAGTAGACGCTGGAGTTGGAGCTGAAGTAGATGCTGGAGCTGGTGGAACTGAGGCTGTAGCTGGTGCTGAGGTGGTGGCTCTTGTGTCAGCAACTGGCACGGTAGACGACCTCGGACCTCGTGGCACTCTGGCAAAGGCATGAGTGGTAGTCCTGCCTCTCCTCTCCTGCATATCATCTTGGAGCTGCTCCACTGCAGTCTGAATCTCCGTTACCTTGACATCCAAGTCATAGAACTTCTGTTCCATGATTCTCTCTAGGCTTGCCTGGTTTTGAGTTAGGGTGGCTAGTCCTTGCTCAATCCGCAGGGTGGATGCAATCAGGTAACCAAGCTGCTCTTGTTTGGTCTTCAAGAAATACTCAGATGCCTCCTCTTGAGTTGGCATCTTGGCAGCTTTCTCCTTCCTTGCCTTCTCCTTCTTTGCGTATGCTTGGGCAGATGATGGCTCGTTCTCAGTCATGACAACTTGATTGTCCTCAAAATCTGGACGGATGGGCAGGTGTTCCTTGTCCAATAAATATATGTCCGTGCCCATCTTGGAGTTAATGAGCTCCTGGATCTGAGGGGCATATCCGCAACTCCTCTTCTGATCTACTGCAGTCCTTTTGATAGTTTCCACTATGAGGCTCATCACCTTGAACTTCTGAGGCACATCAAATACATGTAGCAAGTTGATAGCATGGCCTCTGATCATCTTGTGATCTCCAGACTTGGGCAATAAGGTGTGCCTCAAGATCCAATTGATAGTTGGCAGCCCTGACAGAAGGTAATGCACAGACCCAAATTTGAAGGTATCAAGAGCTTCATTGGGAATTTCTTTGTACATATTGGACATAGAGTTATGGTCCATCTTCTTCTTGGCATATATGTTCAAGTCATCATCATGCTCCTCTGGGGCATTAATGATCTGTGCCCACTCAGCAACTGTGGATTGGTACCTTGTACCCTCAGACATCCATGTGATCCTCCCATCTGAATAAAAATGTGCTGTGGAGTAGAACTGCATTATAAGCTCCTCATTCCACTTTGTGAGCTTCTGCCCAACAAAGTCAGCTACTCCACAAGCTATGAACCTGTCTTGCACTCCAGGATAGTGCTCCTCATTGTCCTTGATGTACTTCCAGTCAACCCATCTCATATCACAGACTATTGGCTTCTTATCAAGCAACACTATCTCATAGAAGTCCTGCTATTCCTTAGTGTGGAACCTGTAGTCAACAGCAATCCTCCTCCTTGAAGCATACGGGTCTGCTTCTCTCCACTTCCTCAGCCCTGAATCTCTCCTGAGCTTCATGTCCTCAGCCACAGGATGCGCATCGTTGTGGTCTGGGATCTTGGGCTTGAGCTTTCTCAGAACTTGCTCTTCATCCTCTTCTTCAGCAACAGTCTCAGGCACTGGGGCCTTGTTCTTCTCAGCTGCAGGAATGCTCCTTGTATTCCTCTTTGGTTTTGGCTTGGAGGCGGCTTTGGGCTTAGATGCAGTAGCCCCTGATCTTATGGCATCACCCATCAGCTTGGGTGCCTTGGGTGCTGGTGCAGCTACCTCTTCTTCCTCTTCATCTTCCATGATGGAAGCCTTTCCTAGCACTCTGGCTACGGTCTTCTTGACCCTTTCCTTTCTTTTCTTTCCCTCAGCAGCAACTGGCTCTTTAGGTGCAGGCTTCTCAGTTGAAGCTCTTGCCTTTGACATGGGATGCCTGCCTACTGGCCTTTTTATTTTCAGCCCTGGCTTTGTGCCTTGAGCTGGTTCAACTCTCTTTGATGTGGCCTCTTCCTCTGCCACATAATCTTCATCTTCGGAATCAGAAGTTCTCTTCTTCCTCTGTCTGGTGGCAGCTTTTGGCAAGTTGCTAGGGGTGCTCCTGCTGCCCTCATCTGAAGAGCTGGAGGGACTAGTGCCCTCACTCATGTGCACCTGCTGCTCTGACATGTTCTGGCTGTCACTTTGATCAGACATGCTGCAAACTCTGACTGCTGACCCTGTGAACAGTTTATAGATGAGGTAGAAAAGATGAGCATCACAAAATGCAGAGATTTTTGCAAAAGAATGATCCAAAAACTTAGTTTTAGTTTCCCACTGAAATCATCTCGGATCTACCGATTTTCAAACTCGGTGATACCGATGCAGTTTTGGAACCTAAACTAGTGAACTCGGTAGGACCGAGTCACAGTTCGGTGGCACCGAGACTGCTAGGGTTTCACAGAGTTCCAAAATCGGTCACACCGATAAGTAATTCTCGGTCAGACCGAGTCTCACTTGTGCAATGGCATAAGCCAAATCGGTGGGACCGAGTTTTTCAACTCGGTGGGTCCGAGATGGTTTCAGCAGAAACCTAACCATAAAATTTTCGAATCAAAGCTAATCTACGGGCGTATTGACTGGATAGGAGTGTTTCAATCGTGGCAAGAATCATGAAGAACACAATGTGCTAGGAATCGGACGGGGAATAGCACTGTGATCGAGTCCATACCCTAGTTCGGCGGAGACTCGCTACGGCGGCAATGGCGGGGCAGAATTCCCGTTGACGACGACGGAGACCAGCGACTGGAGGCGGCTGGCGGCAGAAGACGATCCGGATACCACGTTGGCAGAACAGGCTATCGCGCGGGCGAAGGGGTTCGGAGAAATTTCCAAATTTTTCCCGTGACTATATATAGCCCGACCCTGTCGGTGTGACCGAGTGGAACAACTCGGTGGCACCGAGATTCATAACTGCAGGCAGTTACTGAAACTCGGTGTGACCGAAATGTTCAAATCGGTTGCACCGAGATCGAAAACCTAGATCAACTTAATGATCTCGGTAGGACCGAAAGTGGGGTATCGGTCAGACCGAGAATCATAAAGAGGTTTTGGAAGTTTAAGTCTATGACGAATCGGGGACTCCGAGCGCTCCTCACATAGAGTGGTTCGAATCTGACTTGATCAAATTTTGTGATGCAGCATGAATAGAGTTTGAGACGAGAAAAGCATAGATAGCTAGAGGAGGTACTTAGGCATTCTTGTCCATCCACTTGGCAAAAGAAAATAAAACCAAACAATCAAAACAACAAGTGGATGTCCTCGAATGAGTAAAATATGCAACCAGCATGCTCACACAATAAGATGGCAAATGAAATATGTGGCAAGGCATGCACAACCAATTCTAGCATCTATCAAGCAATTTGCGATGACAAGGTCATCTATATATGAGTATATTGACTTAGGAGTCAAGTGAGAGCACTTGATCATAGGTCATACTCATCGTTTAAGCTCAAGTGGGGTTACCACTTTTACATAAAGCATTGTTGTGTTCACATCTTTAGAGTTGCTTTAGCTCAAGTCTTAGAGTAAAGCTCCCCCTAGATGTGATATCCCCTCTAAGAGGGATGAACTAACCTTGGGTTTTGTCGATGATGACTTCATGTAGGTGTTGAAGATGTGGATGCTCAATGTTGATGTAGATCACTTGGAGCTATCCATTTGAGTGAATTGCACTTTCAATACCTACATGGGTTAGTCCCACAAGGAACAAACAAGGATATGCATATACATAGAGTGATGCACACAAAAGATGATGTCCATGAAAACTTTTAGGTTACCTTGTCCCTTGTCTTACCAACAAGAGGGTTTGTGACTCCTTGAACTAGTGCAAGATGTGGAAGTTGATTGCACTTGTTCTTGCCAAAATGATAAGAGTGAAGTATGTTGGCGGAGTCACCCTCAAGAACTCTCTAGTTCTTCTTTTTTTGGATCCACATAATCTTGATGGGAATCCTTGGAGTTGTAGTCGTACTTGATGAAGTGGAACTTGAAGTAGTCTTGGGAATCCACTTGACTAAGGTCTTAGGAGCTTCTTCAAATGCGTCAATTTCCTCTTGAAGCTTGTCCTTGCCTTTTTGCTTGTAGTCTTGTGGTGGAAGATCATCTTGAGCTTGTGTCCCCTTGAAAGAAGTATCATACTTCTCTTGTTGAGGAACAAACTTTGTCTTGGGGTATTGATCTTCTTCCCACTCAACTCCATTGGCATTGAACTTCCGTTCAAAACCAACACCTTGATTCTTCTGGTGCATTCCTTGCTTGCACACAATTTCCTCGAATTGCTTACTCCCGGCAAGGCTTTTGTATACTCCTTTCTATATAATTCCCTTCAATAAACTATTTTCTTGCTCAAGTGTAACTTGGCTAAGAGAATCATTAGTGGAATCAAGAGAACTACTATAAGCAACAATATTGGATTTAGCATGATCATCGTTACTGCTAGAGGAAGAATCTTTCTTGTTCTTGTTACTAGACTTGACTTGAGGCATGTAAGTGGATAAGAGTAAACGCTTGGCAATGTAAGAAGAGCTTTTCTTGCGGAGATCATCATTGATTGCTTTTAAGAACTCATGCTCTTGCTCAAGATTGAGCTTTTCAAAGCGTAATTTCTCATGAGCTCTTAAAAGTTCTTGATGATCTTCGAAGATAGTTTCATGAGCTAACTTAAGAGTGTTTAGTTCTTTAGTTAGAGCCTCAATCTTCTCCTTATCATTGTCATTCATTTTATCTTGATTAGCATGTTTAATTGACGTTTCATCATAGTATTCATCACTAGAGTTGTCAACAAGCAAATCATCACCTAACAAGTCATCTTCATCACTATTGAAATCAACATACTCGGGGTGTGTTACCTTAGGACCTTTGGCCATGAAGCATCTTCCAATTCCTTCATTTGGTGAGTCAAATATGTCATAGGAGTTGGTTGACACAAGTGCTAGACCGGCAACACCTTCATCTTGAGTATCTTCGGAGTCGGAGTGATAACTTCTCTCGGAGTGGCTGTCGGAGTCGGAGCCGGATACCCATTCACCAACATGAGCTTGATGTCTTCATCTTGTGTAGCTCCTTGATGATTTTTCCTTCCTTTCCGAATCCTTGCTTCTCCGTGAGTATCTTCGTTCATAACGATCATCTCTACTCCTCCTCTCTCTTGGTGGTGATTCTTTGCTTCTTCTTTTTGGAGAATCTTCTTCTCTTGTAGGGAGCCGTACACTCATTGGAATAGTGTCCGGGTCTTCCACAACTGTAGCAGTTTCACTCTCGACTAGAAGATCTTTTGTCATTGTAGGACCTTGACTTGAAGCTTCTATCTTTGCTTCTACTCTTGTAGAACTTGTTGAAGTTCTTCACCATTAAGCTCAATTCTTCATTGAAGTCTTGTTTCTCACTTGATGATGTAGGGGCTTCACATGAGGCTTTATAGGCACCACTTGATTTGTTGTGAAGTTCCTCTTTATCCTTAAGTGACATCTCATGAGCAACAATTCTTCCAATCACCTCCGTTGGCTTGAGATCTTTGTAATTGGGCATCATTTGGATCAATGTGCACACGGTATCATATTTTCCATCGAAGGCTCTTAGAATCTTCTTGATGATGAATCTGTCGGTCATCTCTTCACTTCCTAATCCGGCAATCTCATTTGTGATGAGAGCAAGCCTAGAGTACATTTCAGCGACACCCTCACCATCCTTCATCTTGAACTTGTCGAGTTGGCTTTGAAGCACATCCAACTTGGATTCCTTGACGGAGTCGGTACCTTCGTGCATATCAATCAAAGTGTCCCAAATTTCCTTCGCATTCTCAAGACGGCTGATTTTGTTGAATTCTTCGGGGCACAATCCGTTGAAGAGAATATCACAAGCTTGAGCATTGTATTGCAACATCTTCAACTCATCCGCGGTAGCTTCACGGTTTGGTTCTCTCCCATCAAAGAAGTCACCTTGCAAACCAACACACACAATAGCCCAAACGGCGGGGTTATGACCAAGAATATGCATTTTCATTTTATGCTTCCAACTAGCAAAATTAGTACCATCAAAGTAGGGACCTCTACGGTGGTAATTTCCCTCGCTAGACGCCATACTCTCCTAGGTTGTGAAACCAAGGCTATGACCACCAAAGCTATGGAGATCAAAGCAAATGGAGACCAAAGCTCTGACACCACTTGTAGGATCGAAAGTATGTCTAGAGGGGGGTGATTAGACTACTTGACCAAATAAAAACTTAACCTTTTCCCAATTTTAGTTCTTGGCAGATTTTAGCTATTTTAGGACAAGTCAAGCAATCATCACACAATTCAAGCAAGCATGCAAAGAGTATATTGGCAGCAGAAAGTAAGGCATGCAACTTGCAAGAATGTAAAGGGAAGGGTTTGGAGAATTCAAACGCAATTGGAGACACGGATGTTTTTCCCGTGGTTCGGATAGGTGGTGCTATCCTACATCCACGTTGATGGAGACTTCAACCCACAAAGGGTAACGGTTGCGCGAGTCCACACAAGGCTCCACCCACAAAGGGCAACGGTTGCGCGAGTCCACACAGGGCTCCACCCATGAAGGGTCCACGAAGAAGCAACCACCCACAAAGGGTCCACGAAGAAGCAACCTTGTCTATCCCACCATGGCCATCGCCCACACAGGACTTGCCTCACTAGCGGTAGATCTTCACGAAGTAGGCGATCTCCTTGCCCTTACAAACTTCTTGGTTCAACTCCACAATCTTGTCGGAGGCTCCCAAGTGACACCTAGCCAATCTAGGAGACACCACTCTCCAAGAAGTAACAAATGGTGTGTAGGTAATGAACTCCTTGCTCTTGTGCTTCAAATGATAGTCTCCCCAACACTCAACTCTCTCTCATAGGATTTGGATTTGGTGGAAAGAAGATTTGAGTGGAAAGTAACTTGGGAAGGCTAGAGATCAAGACTCATATGGTAGGAATGGAATATCTTGGTCTCAACACATGAGTAGGTGGTTCTCTCTCAGAACATACGAGTTGGAATGGTGTATGTGTTCTGATGGCTCTCTCTTCGAATGAAGAGGAGGTGGAGGGGTATATATAGCCTCCACACAAAATCCAACCGTTACACAGTTTTCCAATCTCGGTGGGACCGAATCAACAAACTCGGTCGGACCGAAAATGTAAACCTAGTGACCGTTAGAGATTTTTGGTGGGACTGACATGCAACTCGGTAGGACCGATATGGTTAGGGTTTGGTCATAACGTAATCTCGGTGAGACTGATTACACAAACTCGGTGAGACCGAATTTGGTAATTAGCTAACCAGAGAGTTGGTCAGGCAAACTCGGTGGGACCGATTTGCTCTTTCGGTGAGACCGAAAAGTTACAAAGGGGAAACACTGAATTTACATTGCAATCTTGGTGGGACCGATTCGCTCTTTCGGTGAGACCGAAAAGTTACGAAAGGGAAACAGAGAGTTTGCAATCCCATCTCGGTGAGACCGAGATCCCTATCGGTAGAACCGAATTGCTAGGGTTTGGCAGTGGCTAATGACAAGTGAAACTCGGTGGCGCTGGATAGGAAGAATCGGTAGGACCGAGTTTGGCTTAGGGTTTAGGTCATATGTGGATATGGGAAAGTAGTTGAGGGTTTTTGGAGCATATCACTAAGCACATGAAGCAAGAGGCTCATTAAGCAACACCTCATCCCTCCTTGATAGTATTGGCTTTTCCTAAAGACTCAATGTGATCTTGGATCACTAAAATATAAAATGAAGAGTCTTGAGCTTTTGAGCTTGAGCCAATCCTTTTTCCTTAGCATTTTGAGGGTTCCACTTTCACATCCATGCCATGCCAATCATTGAGCTTTCCTGAAATAATCATCTTGGAATAGCATTAGCTCAATGGGCTATATGTTGTTATGAATTACCAAAACCACCTAGGGATAGTTGCACTTTCAACATCCAATAGTCACTGCTTGTCCGTCAACCTTTTTTTAGGAAAGCCTCAAATCTGTGGAAAACATCATACAACCCATCTACCATTATTTCTAATAATTTACAACCCATTTGCTAATTCTTAAGGGTTTTTTGGAGCCCATATTCTTTTTGTTAGCATTATAGCCCATATTGTGGCCATGGTTAAAAAATTATACGAAATTTTGCATATTTTGGTGCGGTCCGAACTGTTTTTAATTCCGAAATTTCGAGTCACATTCAAACTGATTTTTAAAATAAATATATATCAATATAAAATCCAACAAATTGTCCACGCATAAAAATCAATGCAATTTAAAATCTCGAAATGAAAAAAAGAATTTTGAAACTAATTGCCGGTTTGATGTGTTTTAAAAATGTACAACCGATTTCTCATTACTGATAGGCCATTTTCTCAGACGAATGAAGCTCTCCTCGTCTTGAAAGATTTATAGCCCAACAGGCCTGACAAAGTGACTTACTTGGCAAATCCCAAAAAATTGGGCTGTGGCCGTGGACCCAGCTGTCATCCTCTCCATGTACAGTACTCTTCCGATGGAAGTCGGTCGTTGACCACATTGACCACGCCGTGCTGAGAGTACCAAGGCGGTGGACGACGGTGAGGCCTAGGAAGGGGACGACGCGGAGCCGAGGAAGACGCGGCAGTGTATGCCCACGCGGAGAGGAGTACGAGGGTTCACTGGTTCGGCTGCGGTGTGAGGCTATCGTCGCCGCAGAATAACAGGGGGTGTGGGTGAGTAGAGGGATGCCCTGACCAGCGGTGGGAGTAGTAGGGGGCGGTGAGGCCCCGCGGCATCACAGCCGGCCATGGGAGCCAGGAGCACGTGGAACGACCGGCGCTGGTTTGGGCGGCTGGAGCAAGAAGACATGAGGTTGAAGAAGCACTACTGCCGTTGGATGAACATCGTACGGTAACTGGATCTAGACTTGTTCATATTGACTAAGTTGACAAAGCCCTCCGTCCCCGTCAACTTGGTAGGCCCACAAGTCAGCCTCCCATGATGCTGGGTTCCTGCTAGCAGGTTGAGTATTCATTTTTTGTGCGTAATAAGGAGGCACTTCCTTGCATGCGAAGATAGCTGGTGGGTCCGACCTGTCAGCGGGGGGCACGTTTTTTTGTGAAATACAGAGGCCCTTCCGATGGGTCCCAGATGTCAGGTGGAGGAATCAAAGACATGAGAAGGCGTACATAACAAGCTAGTGTACCAGTAAAGAGACGTTGCTGAGTTTTAGAAAAAAGAGAGACGTGCTCCTGTAGCTGGTTCGAATCCAAACCTGGACTACGACTATATATGGTGCTATGCTACTCTGCAAGTAATGAAACTGACATATCCAACGTTCGCTTCTCCTCTTCTCTACTTACTCTGCCTAGCATCAGAAGCTCTGGCCGCAGCAACCATGTCCGCTGGCTGCTCGTCCACCCGCTCTTCAGCAGGCAACAACCAAATATGCGCCAAGTCGCCACCCGTACCATCGCCTGTGGGTCTCATCACACCCCCATCGGCACGTGCACCGCAGCCGGTTGCTCATCGCAACCCACTGCCGTTGGTGTGGTGCCACTGCTGCAAATCACGCAGAGTCATCCGTCGCGTCTCAACCACAATCCTCAACCCTGGCCGAGTCTTCTACAAATGCCCGAATCATGGGGTAATAATATGTTTAAGTGTTGTTCTGCTGCTTTCAGTTGCTGATTTTTTTAATTCTTTGGTTGATGATCTTCCAATTTGATTCATGCAGAAAAGGGAAGATTCGTGTGATTTGTATTTCTGGGAAGTTGCTGATGTGGGGGAGTGCAACTACGCTGATTATTTGGTTAGCTAAGGAATCCCAATACCAGCAGGTTGGGGTGTTGGACAAGTAACTGAAGGAACGACAGAAGAGGAAGATGCAGAGCAGAAGGTTAAAGATGCAGTTCCTCTGACCATGGCCAAGCAACAGTTGCTGAACGTCCTTGACAGCAATGAGGAGATGAAAGAGCTTGTGAAGATAATGGGCAAAATCGATGTGCTCTATAGGATGATTGTCTCTTTATTTGCAGTGCATATAGCACTCGTGATGTATTCAGTGGCTATGACATGAGCACTTTGCTGAATCTAGTAATGAATGAAACCTGTGTAGCAGGCTGGGCGCAGTGTTGTGAACATCTAATGATTTCTATTAACGGAAATCAGGGGGTATCCCCTTTTGCTCATAAATAAATAAATATCAGAGGCCCTTTTGGTAATAAATAAATAAATTAGCAGAGGCCCTGTCGGGTCAGCTTTGTTCTCATTCGAAGACGTCGAGCAAATTGCAGTCCAACATCAAACTATGTCATCAAATTCAAGTTTCACAGCCAAATATGAGTACAACTAAACAACAATGTCATCATGTTTTAGTCGTCATACAATCACCAAACACAAATCAGCATACATAACAAGTGATGTTCTCACAGGAAAATACTAAACAACATGTTCATCAGGTTTCAGTTGTCATAGCAAACACAATTTCACATAGTCAATAAAAAAACGTCTTCTGACAGGCAAATACAACAAAAGCAATGTAATCATCATCTGCAGCAGCAACGTCAACATCTTCGCCATGTGTATCAGTCTGAATCGTAATTCCCCATGGTGTCATCTTCTTCTTCGTCCTCAATGTCCTCGAACGTTGGCTTCTTCTTGATCAACTCTTGTATGTCCACAGCACGACAGGCAATATTTTCGCCGGCGTCATTGACGTGATGGTTCTCAAAGATATTAGGAACATCTGTGCTATCTTGTACATCAGGAGCTGTGTAAGCATCATCTTGTTATGCAACTTCATTAAATGAATTCCTCTGCTCAAACCTTTGCAATACTCTCCAGTCATCGCTACGTGCAAATGTGTCTTCCAAGAAAAATATCTGTGTTGCTTGATTTGCCAAAATAAAAGGCTCGTTGGTCTGGTACGCCGCCTTGACATTGATGGATTTGAAATAATCATCAACTCTGGGTTTTGCGATCCTGGAAAATAGGTTATACCAACGACAGCACAACAGAACCACACACAGATGATCCTCGAAACTGGAGATATATTGCAACTGAACAATGTCTGTTATGTTAGCATACATTTTAGTTATCTCTTTGTCATACGTATCCGTGCTCATGATGGCACTATTTTGTGTCTTCCTGCCTTTGTCTCGTGCAAGGGTGTTGTAGCGCACATCTCCAACAATGCAAGATTCATAATGTCTTACCCGAGTATCAGGACCCATTGCTAGTGACTAAAGGGCATCATCAACTGCCTGCCCATCCTCCCGCATCTTCTTAACCTATGGTTAGAAAATAGGCAAGCTGATCATCTTATGTACTCAATATATTAAAAAAACTAACAGTGCAATTCAAAAGCTTACATGGCTCTTGAACCATTTCGCAAATCCTGCCATAACCAGTTTGTCAATGTTTCTTGGATTTTGCGACAGTAACTCCTTTTTGTAGATGCTGCACAACATAGTGATCGCATCAAACATCTAAATATATAAGAATGTGCTGCAAGTTTAGTATATTATGATGTATAAGCTGCAGTACTTAGCACTTACTTGATATAAGGTAGTATCTCAGGACAGTTATTCAACACATACCAAACCATTTTGTCCAAATCTTTAGGTTTGCCCTCTTGTCGACTTTTCCCTGTAACTCGAACAGAATAATCGAAAACATTGAGCCCGGGATTGTCTTCATCCACCTCTTTGCTAAGTTGATCAGCTGTTTCAATGTATTTTGAGCAGAATGTCAACGCTTCTGTAGCAATGTAGGCCTCTGCAATTGAACCCTCGTGTCTAGCTTTGTTCCTAACATAGACCTTGAAAGTGCCTAGCCGCCTTTCAATAGGGTACATCCAGCCATACTGTACTGGACCTCTAAGTAGTGCCTCATCAGGTAGATGAACAGCCAAATGCACCATCCCATCAAAGAAGGCTGGAGGATATATCTTCTCAAGGTCGCATAGTATAGTTGGTATCTTGTCTCTAAGACGCTCCAAAGCATCTATCCTGATATTTCTACTGCAGAGTCCCCTGAAGAATTGTCCCCACTCTGCAACTGCTCTGTATAAGTCAGGGCGGCCCATTCCTCTAAGGATAACAGGTAAAACCCTTTGAAGTAGGACGTGGCAGTCATGAGTTTTTAACCCTTGTACCTTGTTTCCATCTGCACTGACTCTCATTTCAGGGTTGGAAGCAAATCCATGTGGGAATCTCACACGTGACAAAACCTCGTAGAATTCTTTTCTTTTTACCTTGTCCAAGACGTACATAGCTGGTGCCATATCCTGTGGTTTACCTTCATCTTGCACCTGCAAATCCTGTCTGATACCCAGGTGTGTCGGATCAATCCTAGATTTTAAGGTATCTTTCATCTTGCCTTCAATATTAATAAGTGTGCCGATAATGCTGTCACATATATTTTTCTCGATGTGCATCACATCAAGATTATGCCGCAGATCCAAATCTTTCCAATACTCCAAGTCCCACAAAGTGGACCTGCGGGTAAACAATAATCTCTCTTCTGCCCTGCCACGCTTCCTTTTCCCACTAAGGATGGTTTCCTGGTGTAATATGCCTAACCTTCTCTAATTCAACTTGGAACCCATCAGCGGTGAGCCTCTTTGGCGCATCACGGTTTTCATGCTTTGCATTGAACACATGTCTTCGGTATTTTCTAGGATGTGGCTTGTCCTTGGCAAGGAAACGACGGTGTCCAATGTAACAGATCTTGCTAAGTATTGCGTATGGCAGCAGATTCCTATCACAGTGAACACATGCATTGTAACCATGTGTCGTTCGCCCTGACATAGTGCCCAAAGCCGGATAATCATGGATGCACCAAATTATAACAGCATGCAAAAAGAAATCAGCTGGTGGACTGCTATATAGGTCTCGAGTGAGAAAACCCATCCATAGCTATTGAAGTTCCTCCACAAGAGGCTCCATGAACAAATCAAAATCCTTTCCAGGTCTTTTTGGACCTGGGATGAGCGAGGCCATCATGTAGTTTGATTCTTTGGTGCAGACATTTGGAGGCATGTTGTAAGGGATAAGAAGCACTGGCCACATGCTATATGTGGCGCTCTGGTGGCCAAATGGGTTAAATCCATCTGAAGCTAAGCCAAGTCTAATGTTTCTTGGGTCAGCAGCAAACTTTTTGTGCTTCTGATTGAAGCTTTTCCACTCACTACCATGTGATGGATGGCTCATTACATTCTGATCTCTGTACTCCTGGTTCCTAGAATTCCACAGTACATCCTCTCTTGTTTCAGCATGATGAAACAACCTCTGCAATCTTGGTGTAATTGGAAAATGTCTCAAAACATTATGAGGAATCCTCTTCACAGCATCGCCATCTTGATGATTTGCATTTCGGGCATTCACTTAAGTTGGCATAATCCTTCCGGAACAGAACACAATTAGTCTTACAAACAAGGATCATATCATATCCAATTCCAACTGCACGAAGGAAATTTTTCATTTTACTGTAGGTGTGTGGCAGCTCAGATTCATCTCGGAAAGCTTTGCGGAAAGCAGCCAACATCGCATCGAATGCTTTGTTGGTCATCCGCTCAGATGTCTTCACCTAAAGAAAGGTGACCATAGCCGAGAATACTGACAGCTTATTTCCTGGGGTGACAGCCACGTTGCATTGTTCCAACATGCAGGCCCATCGTTTTTCTTCTGCAGGTGGAAGTTCACGGAATGCACGAGCATTTCGTAGCATTGTTTCAATGTTGGTCAAACTCACTGGCTCCGCCACCACCACCTCCTCCTCCTCTTCCACCTGAGCATCAGGCAGATCAAGATGGTGATATCACTACAAAAAAAAGACACATCCGTGACATTTTGGGCCGAACGAATTTTTTTTCTGTCATACATATGACACTTCTATGATGATAATTGTGAAAAAACCTGGTATCATCATAGATGTGGTGGGCTCCTACTTCTATGACAAAAAATCATGACAGAAAATGGGATTTTCATCCTGGGCAGGCCGGAGACGCAGCTGCATGACATTCTTTGGGCTGTCCAGGACGGAAAAAACCGCGGTAGAAGCGAGGGGGAGGAAAATCTCGGGGAGTTCCCGGTTATGGTGGGAGGTCAGGGGCCGAGCGATGCGCGTTTCTCTCGTACACTTATGCGCGTGTGTGCGAGGCATTGGCTCTAACTGAACCCGAGCGAGGCGTTGGGCTCTAACTGAACCAGAGCGATTGCACTGCAGGCTACGCGTTACTGAACCCGAGCGATCGATCGATGGCTGTTAACTGAACCCGATCGAGCGATTCCTTCGCTACTGTTGCTAATTGAAGCCGATCGATTGGATGAACAGTGATCGTTGCAGGGGGGGTTGGATGAACAGTGAGCGGTGGCGTTGCCTCTGGATGAACAGGACCCCATGGTGTGGTGGAGGGCTGGATGAACAGTAGACGGTGGTGGGGTGCCCGTGGAGGGGTGGTTGAACAGTAGCCGGTGGAGTAGCGTGCGGTGGAGACTGGATGAACAGGAGCCTGTGGAGGCTGGAGGAGGTCGACGGTAGCCCATGGAGGCTGGAGGAGGTCGACGGTGGAGATGAACAGTATCCCGTGGAGTCCCGTTTTGCGGTACGCCACACCCCTCCCGATGAACAGGACCCCCGTTTCGACCGTAGGAGGTCCGTTTCGTCCGTTTTGTGGTACGCCACACCCCTCCCAATCAACAGGACCCCCGTTTCGACCATAGGAGGTATGTTTCGTCCGCCACACCCCTCCCAATCAACAGGACCCCCGTTTCGACTGTAGGATGTCCGTTTCCTCCGTTTTGCGGTATGCCAGACCCCTCCCGATCAACAGGACCCCGTTCCGAACGTAGGAGGTCCGTTTCCTCCGTTGTGTGGTACGCCAGGCCTCGTTTCCATCGCCTGTTCCATCCAAGCCCTCCCAATGAACATGACCACGTATTCCGTTCTAACCCAGCCGGTTGGCTCCCACGCGTTCCGTTGCCTCCCGATGAACACGACACATTCCATTGCCTCCCCATGAACATGACGCATTCCGTTTCCTCCCCATGAACACGATGCATTCTGTTTCCTCCCCATGAACACGACGCATTCCGTTGCCTCCCCATGAACACGACGACGACGCTGTTTCTCCCTTCCAACCCAGCCATGTACACGAGCCCTGGCCGTACGTATGCGCGAGTAGGCGTTCGGGACCCCGCCCATATGTACACATACGTGGCCATACTTTCTTTCTTGCACCCTGGCCGCTGTACGTACGTGTACATGCTATGTGCGCGCCTCTACTACGACACGTACTCGCCTCTACTATGACACGTGTGCGCCTCTACATCCACCACTATATATGTACGTACACGTTCGTGACCAGAACGACAACGCTACGTACGCTTCGACCAGGTGGGTCCCGACTTTCAGGCACTTCCTTGCCTGCGAAGATGTAGCTGGTTGGTCCCAGCAGTCAGGGGGCGAATCGTTTTTTTGCCCGGACGCACTTCCTTGCGTGCGAAGATGTAGCTGGTGGGTCCCAGCTGTCAGGTGGAGTAATCATTATTCTCCGCGTAATAAGGAGGCACTTCCTTGCTGTGGTCGTGGACCCAGCTGTCAGCCTCTCCATGTACAATCCACGTCCGATGGAAGTTGTTCCTTGACCACGTTGACCACGCCGCGCCGAGAGCACCAGGGCGGTGGACGACGACGAGGCCTAGGAAGGGACGACGGGGAGCCGGGGAAGACGCGACAGTGGAAGCCCGCGCGGAGAGGAGTACGAGGGTTCACTGGTTCGGCTGCGGTGTGAGGCTGCCGTCACCACAGGGCCTGGCCAGCGGTGGGAATAGTAGGGGGCGGTGAGGCCTCTGCGGCAGCATAGCCGGCCACGGGAGGCAGGAGCATGCGACACGACCGGCGCTTCTTTGGGCGGCTGGAGCAAGAAGACCAGAGGTTGAAGAAGCACTACGGCTGTTGGATGGATAACATACAGTCACTAGAGCTAGAATCGTTCATATTGACTAAAGTTGACAAAGGCCCCCATCCCAGTCAACTTAGAAGGCCCGCAAGTCAGCCTCCCACCATGGTGGATCCCAGCTAGCAGGGGGAGTATTCATTTTTTTGTGCGTAATAAGGAGGCACTTCCGGTGGGTCCGAGCTGACAGCGGGGGAACGTTTTTTTCGCGAAATACGCTGGCCCGTCCGGTGGGTCCCAGCAGTTAGGGGAAACGTTTTTTTCGTGAAATAAGGTGGCCCGTCAGGTGGGTCCTTGCTGTCAGGTGGAGGAATAATTATTTTGCGCGTAATAAGGAGGCACTTCCTTGCGGCCGCCTGGACCCAGCTGTCAGCCTCTCCACGTACAGTACTCTTCCGATAGAATTTGGTCGTTGACCATGTTGACCACGCTGCGCCGAGAGCACCAGGGCGGTGGTCTGGACGACAGCGAGGCCTAGGAAGGGGATGACGCGGAGCCGGGGAAGACGCAGCAACGGAAGCCCGTGCGGAGAGGAGTACGAGGGTTCACTGGTTTGGCTGTGGTGTGAGGCTGCCGTCACCGCAGAATAACATGGGGTGTGGGTGAGTAGAGGGATGGCCTGGCCAGCGGTTGGAGTAGTACGGGGCGGTGAGGCCTCCGTGGCATCACAGCCAGCCATGGGAGGCAGGAGCACGCGACACGACCGGCGCTGCTTTGGGCGGCTGGAGCAAGAAGACTAGAGGTTGAAGAAGCACTACGGCCGTTGGATGGGCATCGTACGATCACTGCAGCTAGAATCGTTTATATTGACTAAGTTACAAAGCCCTTGGTACACGTCAACTTAGTAGGCCCATAGCTCGGATTTGGCAGAGAACATATAGCCCATTTGCGATTTGTAAGAATGTACAACCCATTTTTTAATTCTAATGGAATTTACTACAGCCCATTTACAGTTTGTTAAAAGTACAGCCCAATTTCTAGCTAGGACAACGATTAATAATTTCAAACAACCGCTCAAAACAGGAAAAAAATCCCCACATTTTGATGGGATCCGAAATATTTTTATCCGAAATTTCTAGTCAGGTTAAATATAATTTCAAAATAAAGTTGTATTACATTAAAATCCAACGAAATATTGCGCTCGCAACAAGTAATGAAATTAAAAATTTTAAATTCCAAAAATAATATATTTTTCAAACTAATTACGTGTTTGGTGCATAGTAACTGTCCAGTTATTATAATTACATCCCATTTATTATTTCTTAAAGTCCATTTTCTTGTTAAGCCTAATGTATACCTCCTAGGAAAGTTTGCAGCCCAGCGGGGTGGAGAATAACAAGTTGACCCGGATATTGTGTACAACTGGCGGCCCAGTTGCATTCCTGATGTTGAAAAAAAGGCATGTGTAGTACAGTACAACCTAACATGGTTACTCAGCCCACATTCAGCGATGCTGGAAAGGCCCAAACAAGGCTTCTGTACAACTTTTTGAAGTCACTGAGCTCAATTAATAACTTAAGAAAAAAGTTAGATTACAGTGGAACCTAATTAAAAGCTGTCACGAGCAAATAAATAATTCAATGTGTGTGTGTGTATGTGTGTGTGTGAGAGAGAGAGAGAGATAGAGAGAGAGACCCATCGATCGATGCTCGTAAATACATCTTTCAGCCATATGCATTGCTGATGCTCAGTAAAAACTTATATAGTTGACACAATCATATAGAACATCATAGCACACCGAACTTGCATACAAAAATTTCACGCAGGCGGCACAATCAGGATGGAAGCAGTGGATCGCTACGGGAAGGGCTATGTTGAAACCAACGAAGTCGTACATAACAGTTCATCGTCTTTATCAATGACGGGGAAATATCTTGAATGTTGTGCAAAGAAAACAGACAAACAACACAATAAGTTCTGCTAGCACATTAAGTTGACGTACAGCCCTTTCTAAAAAAAGTTCAGGTACAAAATTAGAACAGGTCACAATCAAATGTACTGGCATATCAGTGCTTCACACCCATAGCTCGGATTTAACTAGTATCTGACAAGATTCAGTTGTTACCTCAAGTTAGAGCACATCCAGGCAGCCAGCCCTGCCTCTTCTCCAAAAGAAGCAGTGGCCTCCGCCGCGCGATGGAGTAGGCCCTGTGCCATCCATCGTTCTGAGCAACACGGGGAAAGTCTAACGTTGACTCCTGTAATGGACGTCGTCGATGGACCCTGGCACCAGCGGTGGCGACAGGACTTCGATTGATGGATTGACCACTTCTTCGACATGCACGAACACTCGATACAGGTACATCCCTAACGTGGTCCGCGGCGGCCTTGGTGGTGACGAATAGTACAACCCCGGTTCCTGCACCGGTATCTCAACACCAATCACCTTCGGTATGGTGGACGACTTCTTCATCCATGCCATAACCATCAGAGCCCAGCTGTCTGGAGGAACAAACATACTTATGAGCTCACCTCCAAGGTCATTGATAAGCTCGTTCATGGAATCACTGTTCCAAGCACGTCGAGGCATGCCGTGGAAGGTAAGCTTTGTTAAAAACTCAAGCTCAGAGGGCACCGAGCCCCATCCTGGGTGCCACCGATCAAAGCTCACCAACGCGCCATCGCAAAACAAGCGCCGGGAAGATTCGAACACACGACTGCAATCAAAAGTTGTCCGGAACCTGACGAAGAAATTAGCCGGTGGCGGACAGACTTCGATGAGCAAGTCACTTATTTGGATGCCGTCGTATACAGTGGGGTTTTTGCAGTATAACTTTTCCGGCTCATGTGTCTGAATGATCATCAGTCTTTTGTCGTCGTCTGATCGAGCGAGGAACCAGTTGTGCTTAACTGTTTTTGGCAAAGGTGGTGTGATTACAAAGGGCAGTAACTATAGGGACACTGCATCATATAAAAAAGGACAGTCATTGTTAATGTAAGATCAGCATTGTTCAGAGTATGAGTAGGATAATGCAAGAAACAACATTGTATAGCGGAAATAGGTCTCCCGTGCTAGCATGCCTGTTCACTTCATCGTTCAGGTATCATCCATATTGCGAGCAGAACCAAATTCTCGTGCATGCCCAATCAACGCCCTATCGCGATGCATGCAGTGGTCGTTCTGGTGCATCAAGGATGGCATGCAGATCGTTCCACACTTGAGAAGAGGAAAAACGGAAAGGTAGAACGCAGCAGCAGAGGAAGAGAATGCTGGCTAACGAGGCTAGGAGGGGATCAAGCAGGAAGTTAATGCTCCATGCCTAAAGGTTTTGGGAAAACCTGATTTTCATAAGGTGACTTATACTCACCTAAACGAAGAGAGTATTCCTTAACTAGAGAATGTTGTGTCTCCCACTCACGCGCTCAAAAAAAAAACTACGACACATTTTTTATCTGTTTGCATAGGTCCCACCTATCAGGAAGGATTGGCACGTACACGAACAGGTACGACTCATCAGTCTACCCGCATAGCCTTTTCGTTTAGTCTACCTAGCCGTCTAATCAACTGCCTGCATGCCACTTCTCCCATTTACTTCTCCATCGGGAACCGATTCTCCTCGGCTTCTTCACCTCCCCTTCATCTTCATTTGCATCCAAACCCCACTGCGTTCACATTGTTTTAACCTCTTTAAATAATCATCTACTACTTCAGTTAGACTAGCCATCTAATCCTAATTCTCCAAACCATAGCCCTCCGTTCCAGCGGTTCCAAATGGCGAAAGATATCGAGATGCAGGTTTTTAGCGTCCAACATGTCCTCGTCGAAGGCTTGATGCACATAGTTGACACCGTCACCATCCACCCAAGGGTTGTTCGGCAGTGGATCAACAATGTATCCAACTCCCTCGAAAAGGTAGAGACGAGGGTCATCGGTCTCGATGCAGAGTACACGGAGCGTGCCCCTAGGAAGATCCAGCGCGCCGCCGTCCTTCAGCTGTGCCTCGAAGGTGATGTTTTGGTCTACCACATCATACACTCGCCCTCCATAACAGGTGAGTTTCATGATTTCTTGTCTCGGGAGGACGTATACTTATGTGGGGCAGCCATCGAAGGGGACAAACAGAAGCTGGAGCCGTACAACCTTGATTTGAAAAGCATCACTGACCTACAAACCAGAATAAAAATTCCTGTAGAAGATTGTGATAAACAGACACCATCCCTATTCGACGTAGCAAATTTTGTGCTCGGTACAAATCTTCAGAATGGTGACGAGACGGTGGCATTAAGGTCATCTGGATGGGAGAATTATCCCTTGACGTACGAGCGAATAAAGTATGCTGCCCTCGATGCCCGTGTGAGTTTTGAGATAGCTGCAAGGTCCAAAGAGCTTGTTGCGAAGCCGTCTCCCACAGAGAATGAGAACAAGAAGAAGAAGAAGAAGAAGAAGAAGAAAAGGCTGCGCCAGCAGGAGGGCATTATGGATGGATGAACTATTTCCTCTCTTGTAAAAAAAATTATTCCCTCTCGGTGTATATTGATATAGATGGACTATTTCAATGGTGTGCACGTCTTTGGAACAGAGTAGTAGCGTGGGTCCGCTTGACTATAAGGAACTATTTATCCGCATATATAGCTTTCTCTGCTACTCCTTCCAGTGATTGGTATGCAGTGCATGTGTCCGTAGACATGACAGCTTGTCCATGGAAGTTCAACTACGGCGACCATCAGATTTCATCTCACGATTCCCATGACGCCTCTCCAACCCACGGCACCACGCCCCCCGACGTGCGCCTCACCCCTCTCGGCCGCACCGCCCCTCTGCCTTTGTGTGCATGACATGTGGGCCACCTAAAATGCGGTGAGCATCAAGTTTGTACCACAGTCACTCGCGATTCCCACGACGCTGCTTGAACCCATGAAACCACACGTCCCCCGACCTGCGGCTCACCCCTCTTGGCCCCACTGCCCCTCTTCCTATGGGAGCATTACATGTGGACCAGTCACCTATCGGGTCCACATGTTATTGACTCAAAGGTAGGTGTAGTAAGGTGCTGAAGCTTAGTCCCGACGGCCCTGAGAGGGAAATGTAACTCCTGCGCCAGGGCTTGTGGTGCTCCCGCAACATGAACTCGTGCCGAACTCGAGATTTGTTTCTTTACTATACATGCACGAAACGATTTAATGGACATTGTAATCTCAACATGTGATGGGGAGCTCTAAATTTGAATTTGAAACTTATAAAATGAAAAGATTCAAAACAAATAAACTGGGAGAGAGGGAGTATATCGTAGGATGTGTCCCATACAAAATAAGTCCCCTGGTTTGTCACCGCGAAGATGCGGTTAGAAAGGAGCACATCGGCTTCCTACTCGTACGGCAACAAATCGGCCGCAGACTGCATGGTCCGCCTTTGACCGCCATGTGCAAGGTTCGTGCTATCTTATTCAATCTCACAGTGGTTCCATCATACCAATTCATGCGGTGGCCCGTTGCATGGCTGATCCCAATGTTGGACAAAGGTTCTACGGGAATGGTGTCACCGTTGTAAATGTTGTGCAAATTGATGTTGGTACCCTCCCGTACATATGCAAGCCAATCTCCACTCGCACCGAGCCTAACCTGTGAAACAGTGGGCAGGGGGAGAATTAGGAAATGGACACGGAAGTAGTCTTTAGAATGCATTTACTATGTGATCAAACTCATCTTACCTGCTCATCGGAGGAAATCTGAGTGCCCCTCAACGTCGGCATCTCAAGGGGCGTTAACTTGCAACTACGGCCACGCCGTGCTGCAGAGACCCCCAAGGAAACATCCTCGTGCGTTCCACGGAACATCAAGATGCATTTGTATGAGTAGTTTATCTTGTCAGAGAAAAGGGTGAACGAGGGAAGGCCTCTAGAGATAGAGATGGACACTACTACTACCAATGTGCTGGCCCGTGCGTTGCAATGGATCCAAAGTAGTAGAATAATACTTGTTCACGTGCTTGAAATATAAACACTCTAGTTTTGATATACATATGTCAGCAGACATGACAGCTTGTCCATGGAAGTTGAACCACGACGACCATCACGTTTCTTGTTTCTACCACTGCCACACCCACACACGATTCCCACGACACCGCTCCAACCCACGGCACGACATCCCCCGACGTGGACATGGATCCTCTGACGTGGCTATCACTGCCTTGCCCTGCCTTTCCTTCGCTGACAGGTGGGACCCACGCTTATGGGTCCCACTTGTCAGTGAAAGAATGGTAGGATTGTTCACGTCAGGGGATCCTCATCCCCCCGACGTGCCCCTCATCCCTCTCGGCCCCACCGCTCCTTTGCCTTTGTGTGCATGACATGCGGGCCAGCTGAACTGCGGCGACCATCAACTTTCTACCACATACACACCCGATTGGACGCGGTTTGACTGCTCCGCTGCTGTGCTCCGATCCGTACTCCCGTACCATCAAATTTTCATCCAACGGTTGTGACACATTTCGTCCCGGGCATCAATCCTCAGCTGGAGTACTTATGTACTACAGGTAGTACCCGCCGGTGTGGCCATCTACGCCTCGTAACGCCCCGACGCCCAGCTGTGGCACCCTCGCCACGGCCACGCCACCACCGGCCGGTTCATCTCGAACGAGTGAGTCACGAACCATGCCACCACCATGAGAATGACATGTGGGCCAGCCGCATTTAAGGTCCGCATGTCATTGACTCATAGGCCGGGCACTAAGCCACTTAAGTTCGGTCCCGTGGGCCCCGAGAGGGAAATGTAACTCCTGCGGAAGGCCTTGTGGTGCTCCCGCAGTACGAGCTCGTGCCAAAACTAGAATTTGTTTCTTACTACTACCAACTAGTACTAGTAAGGTACACGTGCATTGCACGCATGAGATTCTGGTGGTTTCTGCATTATGCTTCTACATGTGGAGCTTTCTGGATTCTAACATGTGGGAAAATCTGGTGGAATGTAAGGTTAGGCAAGTTTGATTAACTTAGGTGAGTGTTTGGTTCAATCCACACCTTAGGCAAGCCATACTAAGGCCCCACATGACATACACACAAAAAATGTGGCAAGATTCCCTTAGGCTTGCCAACTTGTGGCTCTCATTTTGAAGAACTAATAACTTTGCCTAAGCTTAGTTGTGGCAAAGTTAGTCATGAATTAAGTTCAACCATGGAGTCTTCTAGATTATACATGTGGCAGAATCTGGTTGATGACACTACAAAAAGAAGACACATCCGTGACATTTTGGGTTGAACGAAATTTTTTTCTGTCATACATATGACACTTCTATGACGATAATTGTGACAAAACCCGGTATCATCATAGATGTGGTGGGCCCCTACTTCTATGACAAAAAATCATGACAGAAAATGGGCTTTTCATCCTGGGCGGGCCGGAGATGCAGCCGCATGACATTCTTTGGGCCGTCCATGACGGAAAAAACCATGGTAGAAGCGAGGGGGAGGAAAATTTTGGGGAGTTCCCGGTTACGGTGGGAGGTCGGGGGCTGGGTGATGCGCGTTTCTCTCGTACACGTATGCACGTGTGTGCAAGGCGTTGGGCTCTAACTGAACCCGAGCGATTGCACTGCAGGCTACGCGTTACTGAACCCGAGCGATCGATCGATGTTTGTTAACTGAACCCGGTCGAGCGATTCCTTCACTACTGGTGCTAGCTGAAGTTGGTCGATTGGATGAACAGTGAGCGTTGTGGGGGGGGGGGGTTGGATGAACAATGAGCGGTGGCATTGCCTCTGGATGAACAGGGCCCCGTGGTGTGGTGGAGGGCTGGATGAACAATAGACGGTGGAGGGGTGCCCGTGGAGGGGTGGTTGAACAGGACCCCGTGGTGTGGAGGGTTGGATGAACAGTAGACGGTGGAGGGGTGCCCATGGAGGGGTGGTTGAACAGTAGCCGATGGAGTAGCGTGCGGTGGAGGCTAGATGAACAGGAGCCCATGGAGGCTGGAGGAGGTCGACGGTAGCCCGTGGAGTCTGGAGGAGGTCGACGGTGGAGATGAACAATATCCCGTGGAGTCCCGTTTTGTGGTACGCCACACCCCTCCCGATGAACAGGACCCCCGTTTCGACCGTAGGAGGTCCGTTTCGTCCGCTTTGCGGTACGCCACACCCCTCCTGATGAATAGGACCCCATTTCGACTGTAGGAGGCCCGTTTCCTCCGTTTTGCGGTACACCACACCCCTCCCGATTAACATGACCCCTGTTTCGACCGTACGAGGTCCATTTCCTCCGTTTTGCGGTACGCCAGACCCCTCCCGATCAACAAGACCCCGTTTCGAACGTAAGAGGTTCGTTTCCTCTATTGTGCAGTACGCCATGCCTCGTTTCCATCGCCTGTTCCGTCCAAGCCCACCCGGTGAACACGACCATGCATTCCGTTCCGACCCAGCTGGTTGGCTCCTACATGTTCCGTAGCCTCCCGATGAACACGACGCATTCCGTTGCCTCCCCATGAACACGACGCATTCCGTTGCCTGCCCATGAACATGACGATGACGCTGTTTATCCGTTCTGACCCAGCCATGTACACGAGCCCTGGCCGTACGTATGCGCGAGTAGGCGTTCGAAACCCCGCCTGTATGTACATATACGTGGCCGTATTTTCTTTCTTGCACCCTGGCCGCTGTACATACGTGTACATGCTACGTGCGCGCCTCTACTACGACACGCACGCACCTCTATTACGACACATGTGCGCCTCTACGTCCACCAGTATATATGTACGTACACGTTCGCGACCAGAATGACAACGCTACGTACGCTTCGACCAGGTGGGTCCCGACTGTCAGGCATTTCCTTGCCTGCGAAGATGTAGCTGGTGGGTCTCAGCAGTCAGGGGGGTGAATCCTTTTTTTTGCCCAGACGCACTTCCTTGCGTGCGAAGATGTAGCTGGTGGGTCCCAGCAGTCAGGGGGAAACGTTTTTTTTCGCGAAATACAGTGGCCCGTCCGATGGGTCCCAACTGTCAGGTGGAGGAATCATTATTTTCCGCGTAATAAGGAGGCACTTCCTTGCTGCGGCCGTGGTCCCAACTATCAGCCTCTCCACGTATAGTCCATGTCCGATGGAAGTCATTACTTGACCACGTTGTCCAGGCCGCGCCGAGAGCACCACGATGGTGGACGACGGCGAGGCATAGGAAGGCGACGACGCGGAGCCGGGGAAGACGCGGCAGTGGAAGCCCACGTGGAGAGGAGTACGAGGGTTCACTGATTCGGCTGCGGTGTGAGGCTGTCATCGCCGCAGGGCCTGGCCAGCGGTGGGAATAGTAGGGGGTGGTGAGGCCTCTGTGGCAACACAGCCAGCCACATGAGGCAGGAGCATGCGGCATGACCGGCGCTGCTTTGGGCGGCTGGAGCAAGAAGACCAGAGGTTGAAGAAGTACTACGGCTGTTGGATGGACATCGTACGGTCACTAGAGCTAGAATCGTTCATATTGACTAAGTTGACAAAGCCCTCCGTCCCCGTCAACTTAGTTGTCCCACAATTCATTCTCCCACTATGGTGGGTCCTAGCTAGTAGGGGGTATTCATTTTTGTGTGCGTAATAAGGAGGCACTTCCTTGCGTGTGAAGATATAGCTGGTGGTTCCGACATGTCAGCGGGGGGAACGTTTTTTTTGCGAAATACAGAGGCCCTTCCGGTGGGTCCCAGCTATCAGGTGGAGGAATCATTATTTTGCGCGTACAGTCCACGATCGATGGATGTCGTTCGTTGACCATGTTGACCAGGCCGCGTCGAGAGCACCATGGCGGTGGACGACAGCGAGGCCTAGGAAGGGAACAACACAGAGCCGGGGAAGACTCGGCAGTGGTTGCCCACGCGGTGGGGAGTACGAGGGTTTACTGGTCCGGCTGCCATCGCCGGAAAATAACAGGAGGTGTGGGTGAGTAGAGGAATGGCCTGGCCAGCAATGAAGTAGGGTGGGGCGGTGCGGCCTGTGCGGCAACACAGCCGGCCACGGGAGGCGGGAGCAGGCAGTCCCACCGGAGTTGGTTTGGGCGGCTGGAGCAAGAAGATCAGATATTGAAGAAGCAGCACGGCCGTTGGATTAACATCCAACGGTCACTGCTGCTAGAACCGTTTGTGGACTAAGTTGACAAAGCCAAAGTACACGTCAACCTAGTAGACCCACAAGCCAGCCTCCAAATCTGTCCCAAACAGCATACAGCCCGAAATTTCTAGCCAGGTTCAAATTAATTTTAAATCTAAATATACCTTAATTTAAATACAATGAAATTTTACCCGCACAAAAACAATGAAATTTAAGATATCAAAATCTGAAAGAAAACAATATTTTGGAACTAATTGCCTGTTTGCTGTATTTTTTCATTTTACAGCCCATTTATTATTACTTATAGCCCATTTATTATTACTTATAGCCCATTTTCTGGGAAAAATGTATCCCTCCTCGTCTTGAAAGATTTCCGGCCCAGCAGGGCGTAGAAAAGCAAGTAGGCCTACGTTGGTCATTCTGCAAAAAACAAAATAGTTGGCTAGCCATTTTCAGAAAGGAAAAAAACAAACTGGGCTGGTCATGTGCTAAACATATGTAATAAAAGCCTGGGCTAGACGGGCCACGAGTCCCGCACAACCCAGTTGATACCCTTCTCCGTCCCGAAAAAACAAAATTACTGCGCGCGCTGCTGGGTCCCTACTGTCATCCTCAACATGTACAGTCATCTCCTTATTCCTCTCGGTTGTTGACCATGTTGACAACACCGGAGGGCGGCGCCGCAGCGAGCGAACCAAGGCAGAGGACGATGGTGAGGCCTCGGACGGGAACGTACAGGAGCTGAGGAAGATCACAGCCAGCCATGGGAGGCGGGAGCAGGCGGTCCCGCCGGCGCTGGTTTGGCTTTGGCGGCTCGAGGAAGAAGAGACTGAAGAAACGCGATAGACGTTGAATGTCAATCCAACGGTCAAGGTTGGCACAATCGTTTGTTGACTAAGCGGACACCAAGTAGCATACTTTTTTATATATAGGAAGAAAACTGCGAGGAAAATGCGTTCGTCTGCCGTCCTCCTCACAGGGAACGTTCGCCACATAAGTGACTAGCACCCTTAGTTTTCAACCGAGAGGTCTTGGGTTTGAGTCCCGGGAACTCTCAATTTTGTCCTCCTTCCTTCCTTGCAAAAAAGGGAAAGAAAATCAAAGACTTGGGAAGGCGTACAGAACAAGCTAGTGTACCAGTAAAGAGACGTTGCCGAGTTTTAGAAAAAATAAAGACGTGCTCCTGTAGATGGTTCAAATCTTAACCTAGACTATGACTATATATGGTGCTATGCTACTCTGCAAGTAATGAAACTGACATATCCAACGTTCGCTTCTCCTCTTCTCTACTTACTCTGCCTAGCATCAGAAGCTCTGGCCGCAGCAACCATGTTTGCTGGCTCCTCGTCCACCTGCTCTTCAGCAGACAACAACCAGATATGCGCCAAGTCGTCACCCATATCATCGCCTGTGGGTCTCATCACACCGCCGCCGGCACGCGCACCGTAGCCAATTGCTCATCGCAACCCGCTGCCGTTGGTGTGGTGCCACTGCTGCAAATCACACAGAGTCATCCGTTGTAACGCCCTCGATGCGGCTATATCTCCTACGTGTCGGAGCACGACTTAGAGACATAACCGCATTGAAAGCAATGTCGCAAGTAAGGTAATCTTCACAACAACCCATGTAAATAGATAATAAGGGGACAGGTACATAGTTGGCTTACACTCGCCACGTCACACAAGGTACATAAATAGCATTACAATCATCCAATCACTCATGGTCCGACTACGGTACCAAAATAAAAGATCAACCCCAACATGCGACACGGTCCCGATCGCCCCAACTGGGCACCACTACTGATCATCAGGGAAAGACACATAGTAACGATGGGAGGCTTCATCGAACTCCCACTTGAGCTCAAGCGCATCATCTGGAACGGAGTCATCGGGCCCTGCATCTGGTTTGGAAGTAATCTGTGAGCCATGGGGACTCAGCAATCTCGCACCCTCGCGATCAATACTATTTAAGCTTATAGGAAAGGCAAGGTAATATGTGGAGCTGCAGCAAGCGACTAGAATATATGGTGGCTAACCTGTTCGCAAAAGAGAGAGAGAAGAGAAGGCAAAGCACGAACGAAGAACTATAGAACAACCTACGGCAAACATTACTCCAACACCGTGTTCACTTCCCGGACTCCGCCGAGAAGAGACCATCACGGTAACACACGCAGTTGATTCATTTTAATTAAGTTAAGGTTCAAGTTATCTACAACCGGACATTAACAAATTCCCATCTGCCCATAACTGCGAGCACGGCTTTCGAAAGTTCAAATCCCTGCAGGGGAGTCCCAGCTTAGCCCATCACAAGCTCTCACGGTCAACGAAGGATAAACCTTCTCCCGAGACATTTCGATCAGACTCGGCATCCCGGTTCTACAAGACACTTCGACAAAGATAAAACAAGTCCAGCAACACCGCCCGAATGTGCCGACAAATCCCGATAGGAGATGCACATATCTCGTTCTCAGGGCACACTCAGATTAGCCAGACGTCGGGTAGGCCAGCCCAGAGTTGCCCCTGGTAGCCCCGGACATTGCTCAGTTGGACCAACACTTAGAGAAGCACTGGCCCGGGGGGGGTTAAAATAAAGATGACCCTTGAGTCCGCGAAACCCAAGGGAAAAAGGCTAGGTGGAAAATGGTAAAACCAATGTTGGGCATTGCTGGAAGAGTTTTATTCAAGGCGAACTGTCAAGGGGTTCCCATTATCACCCAACCGCGTAAGGAACACAAAATCCGGGAACATAACACCGATATGACGGAAACTAGGGCGGCAAGAGTGGAACAAAACACTAGGCACAAAGGCCGAGTCTTCCACCCTTTACCAAGTATATAGATGCATTAAGATAACAAGATAATATAATGATATCCCAATAATAACCAATGTTCCAACAAGGAACGGTCTCCAATCTTCACCTGCAACTAGCAACGCTATAAGAGGGGCTGAGCAAAGCGGTAACATAGCCAATCAACGGTTTGCTAGGACATGGTGGGGTTAGAGGTTTGACATGGCAATTTGGGAGGCATGATAAGCAAGTGGTAGGCATCATAGCATAGGCATAGCAAAAGAGCGAGCATCTAGCAAGCAAAGATATAAGTGATTTCGAGGGTATGATCATCTTGCCTGCAAAGTTGTCAGAGTTGACTGAATCCTCGAAAGCAAACTCAACGGGCTCCTCGTTAGCGAACTTGTCTCCCGCTCTACCCAAACAAGACAAACAAGCAAAAGGAACACAATCAACCACGTGCAAAGCTCAAACAACATGATGCAAATATGGTATGCTATGCGGGATGCGATATGTGATGCATATGCAAGATTTGACAAGGAATGAATGAACCTGGCCTCAACTTGGAAATCCAAGAGTGCCACTAGAAAGGTGAGGTGATTTCGGTTGAAATCGATATAAAGATCACCGGAATCGGATGCACGGTTTGGAAATGGCAAGCAAAACAAATATGGCACCGGTCTGCGATAAACAGCAAGTAGCCATCTAAATGCATCAAGTTAAACATGCTACAGCACTCAAACATGGCAACAAAATATATGGCAGGGATCCACTCATAATTCTTGACAAAATATGAACACTGAGCTACGGCCAATACATCCATTAACAGGTTCAAACAAGCATGGCAAAAGTGCAAATGATAAACAGGTTTCAGACTTAGTGAAATTAACACTAGTCTGGAATTTCAGATCAGGTAGCACACTTTGAAGCATGAGAACTATATGCTACAGGAACTTAACATGGCAAAGAAACGCATGGCATGAAGCTACTCAAAGAGCTTAACAAAAGTCCCTTAGTGAACTTGAGCCAAAAGGGAACAGAAAATACAATTGCAAGCATGTGAACATGGCAAAAACATAATCAGGTTACAGACTTGGTGAAAAACTGGAACATGCAAATCTGTTAACGAGTAGGCATGTTTACGAGCTCGATGCACTCACTACAGAGCAAGGCATGACAAAATAAGCATGCACCCATCAAGAATACATATTATATAAGCTAGACATGGCAAGAACAACAACATAGCATGCACGGATCAACAACAACATCCTCGGCAGAATCGCTAACAAGTAGACAATTTGCCAGGAATTATGAAATAGCAAAAGTAGAGCTCGATTGACTCAAGCTAGGATGCTCCATAATTGCGAAAAAAGACATGGATGGATAGAGCACCACAATGTTAACAAATCATCCTTACTGATCATCCTCAAAAGAGGCACGGATCACTAGGAAACAACATGAACATATGGCATATTGATAAAAACAGATCAAGGACTTGGAGAAATTTCTAAGTCCATGAAATCAGCATTAACGAATGCACTACTTTGCAAGCTTGTGCTAGACACCACACATGTCACAAAAATACATGGATAGCACCTCTGTAAACATGGCAAAAAATATAACAAAACACATGTAGAGCTCAGGAGCATATCATGCACACAGTAATCATGGCAAAAATGACAAATAGCTATTTGGTGCAGCAGATCTGACAATTAACTCAAATATCTCTATTCCAATAGCATTTCGGGCATCAAGATAAGATCAAATGAAAATGATGCAGTGAGATGAAATGATGTACTCTCTGAGAAGACCATTTGTATATGCTACACGCCCAAAACGGAGTTACGGATGCGGAGTTACGACATGCCAAAGTTTGCCAAAAATACTAAAAACTGGGGACTTAGTGAAATTATACCCTCCGGATCTAGGGTTACTGTAGCAACCGGACCGGATCTAGATCGGGCGCGCACGCAAAACGAGGATCACCGGGGCTTCTCGCCGGAGAGTCGCCGGACTTGGCGAGGCGTGCCGGCCGGAGGGGAGGAGGACGCCGGGGCGGCGTGGAGCTTGGTGCAGAACGACGGCGGGGCACGGCTCCCGCGGCGCGGGCGCGCGGCGGCGAGATCTGGCCAGCGTTGGGGCGGCGCCGGAACGAGGAGGCAGTGGCCGGCGGTGAGCTTGCCGCGGCGGAGCAGCGAGGGACACGGCGGTGTAGGGTGGCCGATGCTGAAGGAGGCGGCATCGCAAGCGGGCGCGGGGCGTGGCCCGGTTGGCGGCGGAGAGGGCCGGCCTTGGGCCCGGCGGGCTTCGGCGGGAGGCGGCTGGTGGTGACACGTGGCGCCCTGTGGTTGGGCGCGGGCGGCGGCGCGGCGTGTCCGGCGGCGGACGGACACGTCCGGCGCGGAGAGGGGAAGGTAGGTTAGGGTTTCGCCCGGATTTTTGGGGAAGGAGGTCTTTATATAGGCATAGAGGGGGCTAGGAGAGTCCAAATGAGGTGCGGTTTTTGGCCACACGATCGTGATCGAATGCTCTAGATGATGGAGAGGGTTTTGGTGGGTTTTGGGCCAAATTAGAAGGGTGTTGGGCTGCAACACACACGAGGCCTTCTCGGTCCCTCGGTTAACCGTTGGAGTATCAAACGAAGTCCAAATGGTACGAAACTTGACATGCGGTCTACCGGTAGTAAACCAAGGCCGCTTGGCAAGTCTCAGTCCAATCCGGAAATTTTTAAACCCCACACATGAAAAGAATGTAGAAAGGCCCACCGGAGGAGCTAGGAGCGCCGAAATGCAAAACGGACAACGGGGAAAATGCTCGGATGCCTGAGATGGACACGTATGCAAATGCAATGCACATGATGACCTGATATGAGATGCATGACAATGACAACAACACACGGAGACAAAAACCCGAACCCGAGGAAATAAAATAACTTAGCGCCGGAAACGGCAAGAGTTGGAGTACATATAAGGTAAATTACATCCGGGGTGTTACAACACTCCACCACTACGAAAGGATCTCGTCCCGAGATCTAGGACTGGAAGAACGCCGGGTACTCAGAACGGAGGTGATCCTCGCGTTCCCATGTGGCTTCACGGTCGGAATGGTGTGCCCACTTGACTTTGAGGAATTTGATTGACTTATTGCGAGTATTGCGTTCAGTCTCTTCAAGAATAGCAACGGGGTGCTCACGATAAGAGAGATCTTCTTGGAGATCATGTCTTCGAAGTTGACGGTGCGGTCAGGAGTCTTGAAGCACTTGCGGAGCTGAGAGACATGGAACACGTCATGCACATTTGCAAAGTTTGAAGGAAGCTCGAGTTGATAGGCGAGATCGCCTCTCTTGCTGACGATCTTGAAAGGACCCACGTATCTAGGGGCAAGCTTCCCTTTGATACCGAAGCGACGAGTACCTTTCATTGGAGAGACATGGAGGTAAACATGATCTCCGATCTCGAAAGCCAAATCACGGTGCTTACTATCATAGTAGCTCTTCTGGCGCGATTGCGCTGCTTTGAGGTTATCATGAATGACTTTACACATTTCCTCTGCCTCTGTGATCAAGTCATTTCCCAGAAGTTGACGTTCACCGGTTTCTGACCAGTTGAGTGGAGTACGGCACTTCCTGCCATACAGAATTTCGAATGGGGCCTTGCCCGAACTTGCTTGAAAACTGTTGTTGTAGGAGAATTTGGCATATGGAAGACAATCTTCCCACTTCATACCGAAGGAGATCACACAAGCCCTGAGCATATCTTCAAGAATCTGATTGACACGCTCAACTTGACCGCTAGTTTGAGGATGGAAAGCTGTGATGAAGCGGATGTTGGTGCCCATGGCCTTCTGAAAAGAATCCCAAAACTTGGAGGTAAAGATGCTGCCATGGTCTGAAGAGATCACCTATGGAATGCCGTGCAGCGGGACAATCCGAGAGGTATACAGCTCTGCCAATTGAGCTGCAGTGATAGACTCTTTGATAGGTAGAAAGTGAGCCACTTTAGTGAGTTTATCGATGACAACGAATATAGCATCATTGCCATGCTTGGACTTTTGAAACCGAGTCAAGAAATCCATCTCGATGCGGTCAAACTTCCATTCTGGAATGGCAAGAGGTTGGAGGAGACCAGATGGCCTTTGGTGTTCTGCCTTCACTCTTCTGCTGTAACACCCTCGATGCGACTATAGCTCCCACGTGTCGAGGCACGACTTAGAGACATAATCGCATTGAAGGCATATGTCGCCAGTTAGGCAATCTTCACAACATCCCATGTAATATGAATAATAAAGGGGAGATAACATAGTTGGCTTACACTCGCCACGTCAATCAAGTATATAAATAACATTACATCACCCAAACACTCATGGCCCGACTACGGCGCCAAAATAAAAGAGAACCCAACATGCGACACGGTCCCAATCACCCCCAACTGGGCACCACTACTGATCATCGGGAAAGGAAACATAGTAACGTTGAGAGTCTTCGTCGAACTCCCACTTGAGCTCATACGCGTCACCTGGAGCGGAATCATCAGGCCCTGCATCTGGTGTAATAGTAATCTGTGAGCCACAGGGACTCAGCAATCTCGCACCCTCGCGATCAAGACTATTTAAGCTTATAGGTAAGGCAAGGTAAAAAAGGAGTGGAGCTGCAGCAAGCGACTAGCAAGTATGGTGGCTAACTTATTCGCAAAGGAGAGCGAGAAGAGGAGGCAAAGCGCGAGCGAGAAACTAGAGAGCAACCTCCGCAAACATTACTCCAACACTGTGTCCACTTCTCGGACTCCGCCGAGAAGAGGCCATCACGGTAACACACTCAGTTGATTCATTTTAATTAATTAAGGTTCAAGTTATCTACAACCGGACATTAACAAATTCCCATCTGCCCATAACCGCGGGCACGGCTTTCAAAAGTTCAATCCCTGCAGGGGAGTCCCAACTTAGCCCATGACAAGCTCTCACGGTCAACGAAGGAATAGACCTCCTCCCAAGACGTTCCGATCAGACTCGGTATCTCGGTAATTCAAGACACTTCGACAGGTTAAAACAAGACCAGCAACACCGCCCGAATGTGCCGACAAATCCCGATAGGAGCTGCACATATGTCTTTCTCAGGGCACACTCAGATGAGCCAGACGTCGGGTAGGCCAGCCCAGAGTTGCCCCTGGTAGCCCCGGACATCGCTCGGTTGGACCAACGCTCAGAGGTGCACTGGCCCCGGGGGGGGGGGGTTAAAATAATGATGACCCTTGAGTCTGCAGAACCCAAGGGAAAGAAAAGGCTAGGTGGCAAATGGTAAGACCAATGTTGGGCATTCCTGGAAAAGCTTTAATCAAGGCGAAATATCAAGGGGTTCCCATTATAACCCAACCGCGTAAGGAACGCAAAATCCAGGAACATAACACCGATATGACGGAAGCTAGGGCGGCAAGAGTGGAACAAAACACTTGGCGAGAGGCCGAGCCTTCCACCCTTTACCAAGTATATAGATGCATTAAGATAACATGGCAATATAATGATATCCCATCAAGTAAAATATATGTTCCAACAAGGAACAGCCTCCAATCTTCACCTGCAACTAGCAACGCTATAAGAGGGGGCTGAGCAAAGCGGTAACATAGCCAATCAACGGTTTGCTAGGACATTGGTGGGTTAGAGGTTTGACATGGCAATTTGGGAGGCTTGCAAGCAAGTGGTAGGCATCGTAGCAATGGCATAGCAAAAGAGCGAGCAAACTAGCATAGCAAAGATAGTAGTGATTTCGAGGGTATGATCATCTTGCCTGTACAGTTGTCAGAGTTGACTGGATCCTCGAAAGCAAACTCAACAGGCTCCTCGTTAGCGAACTCGTCTCCCGGCTCTACCCAAACAAGACAAACAAGCAACAAGGATACAATCAACCACGTGCAAGACCAAGCAATATGATGAAATGATGATATGCTATGCGGGATGCGATGCGGGATGCAAAATGCAAGATATGGCAGGAAATGTATGAACCTGGAATCAACTTAGAAAACCAAGTGTTCCACTGGAAAGATGAGATGAAATCGCCTGAAAACGATATAAAGAACGCCGGAATCGGAGTTACGGTTTGGAAATGGCAAGCGATTCAAAAATGACACCGGTCTGCGATTTACAGCAAGTAGGCATCTAAATGCAATGAGATGAACATGCTACAGCACCCAAACATGACAACAAAATACATGGCAGGGATGCACACAAGATGCTTAACAAAAGTATAGCACTGAGCTACGGCCAATTCATCTATTAACAGGTTCAAACAAGCATGGCAAAAATGCAAATGGCAAACAGATCTCAGACTTAGTGAAATCAACACTTGTCTGGAATTTCAGATCAGGTAGCCCTCTTTGGAGCAACAAAACTACATGCTACAAGATCTGAACATGGCAAATTAAAGCATGGCATGGAGCTATTCAAAGAGCTTAACAAAAGTCCCTTAGTGACCTTGAGCCAAAAGGGATCATAAAATACAATTGCAAGCATGTGAACATAGCAAAAACATAATCAGTTTTCAGACTTAGTGAAAAATTGACACATGCTGAAATATAACTCAAGTAGGCATGTTTACGAGCTCGATGCACTCACTACAGAGCAAGTCATGGCAAGACAAGCATACACCCCTCAATAAGGCACAAAATGCAAGCTAGTCATGGCAAGAACAATAGCATAGCATGCACGGATCAACTACAACATCACCGGCAAAATTGCAAACAAGTTGACAATCTGCCCAGATTCACAAAGTAGCAAAAGTAGAGCTCGATTGACTCAAGCTAGGGTGCTCCATAATTGCAAACAAAGACATGGATGGATAGAGCACTACAATATTAACAAAACTTCCTTACTGATCATCCTCAAAAGAGGGACAAATCACTAGGAAACAACAAGAACATATGGCATCATGAGATAAACAGCTCCAGGACTTAGTGAAATTGCTAAGTCCCTGAAAACAGAATTAGCAAGTGCACCACTTTGCAAGCTTGCACAAGACACCACACACATCCTAAAAATACATGGGTTGCACCTCTGGAAAGATGACAAAACCCTTAACAAAACACATGTAGAACTCATGGGCATATCATGCACACAATAATCATGGCAAAAATGACAAAAGTGCTAAACGGAGTAGCAGATCTGACAATTAACTCAAGTAGCCCTCTTCTAACAGCATTTCGGGCATCTAGATGAACTCAAATGAAAATGATGCAATTGAACGAAATGATGTACTCTCTGAGATGAACATTTTGATATGCTATATGCATGAATCGGAGCTACGGATGCAAAGTTACGGAGCCGCAAACATGAGCACTTGGATCAAGAATTTCGGGACTTAGACGAAATTTACCCCTAGGGTTTACTGTTCACCGAAACCGGATCTGGCAAAAACACTGTTCACGGTGGCGGATCCGGGGCTCGCCGGCAACGAGGACTCACCGGAGAGGAGGGAGGGCCGGCCGGAGCGGTGGCGCTCGCCGGAGTGCTCCGCGGGGGCCGGAGCGGGCGGCTGCGGCGGTTGGCGACGAGCGGCGAAGGCGGCGGCGGCCTGGCGCGTCGGGGCGGCTCAGTCGGCGGCCGGGCCAGGCGGCGGCCGGCGTCGGGCGAGGAGGCGGGGCGGCGCTGCGAGCGGCGGAGGCGGCGGGGCGAGCCAGGTCGCGGGCGGCGGGGCGCGGGCCCGAGTGGCGGCAGAGAGGGCCCACGATGGGCCTGGGCGGGCCGCGGCGGCGGCGGCCGGGTGCCATGTGGCGCACTGCCACTGGCTGCGGGCGGCGGCTGCGGCGTGTCCGGCCGGAACGGACACGTCCGGCGCGCGCGGTGGATTTTTTTAGGGTTTCGGGGAGGAAGGAGATCCGAAAACGGAGGGGTTCTATATATAGGCATAGAGGGAGCTAGGAGAGTCCAAATGAGGTGCGGTTTTCGGCCACGCGATCGTGATCGAATGATCTAGATGATGAAGCAGAATTTGGTGGGTTTTGGGCCAAATTGGAGGGGTGTTGGGCTGCAACACACACGAGGCCTTTTCGGTCCCTCGGTTAACTGTTGGAGTATCAAATGAAGTCCAAATGGTACGAAACTTGACAGGCGGTCTACCGGTAGTAAACCAAGGCCGCTTGGCAAGTCTCGGTCCAATCCGGAAATGTTTAAACCCCACACATGAAAGAAGGCTAGAAATGACCACCGGAGGAGAACGAAGCGCCGGAATGCAAAACGGACAACAGGGAAAAAGCTCGAATGCATGAGACGAACACGTATGCAAATGCAATGCACATGATGACATGATATGGGATGCATGACAACGACAACAACACAAGGAGACAAAGACCCGAACCCGAGGAAATAAATATAACTTAACGCCTGAAACGGCAAGAGTTGGAGTACAAATAGGGAAGGTTACATCCGGGGTGTTACATCTGCAGACATCACATTCGTTCACGAGCTGAGCAATCTCGCGCTTCATTCGAGTCCACCAATAAGCCTGTTTGAGGTCCTGATACATCTTCGTACTCCCAGGGTGGATGGAGAGGAGTGAATTGTGAGCCTCATTCATGATAACTTTACGAAGGTCACCTTTGGGCACAACAATACGATCCTCGAAGAAGAGAGTATCCTTGTCATCAAGGCGATAGCAGTTGTACTTGGGTTGACTCTTGGCAATCCCAATCTTCACCTTCTTCACCATAGAATCAAGAAGTTGAGCCTCGCGAATCTGCTCTTCCAAGATAGGAGAGACTTGAAGGTTGGCGAGGAAACCTTGAGGAACAACTTGTAGATTGAGTTTGCGGAAAGCTTCACAAAGCTCGGGTTGGTAAGGCTTGAGAATCAGACTATTGCAGTAAGCCTTCCTGCTCAATGCGTCAGCAATCACATTGGCCTTTCGTGGAGTATACTCGATACTCGGATTATACTCTTGAATCATTTCGACCCAACGAGTCTGCCTGAGGTTGAGATTAGGCTGAGTGAAGATGTACTTGAGGCTCTTGTGGTCAGTGAAGATGTCCACTTTTCTTCCCAATAAGAGATGTCTCCAAGTCAAAAGAGCAAGCACAACTGCCGCCAACTCAAGGTCATGAGTGGGGTAGTTCTTCTCGTTGGGCTTCAACTGGCAAGAGGTATAGGACACAACTTTCTTCTCTTGCATCAACACTGCACCAAGACCTTGAAGCGAGGCATCGCAGAAGACCTCGAATGGTTTGGATTCATCAGGAGGAGTCAGAACTGGAGCAGTGACCAATTTCTCTTTCTAAGTGTTGAAAGCGATGTCACATTCCGGAGACCAAACGTACTTGACGTGCTTCTGGAGAAGGTTTGAAAGAGGCTTCGCGATCTTTGAAAATTTCTCCACGAACCTTCGACAGTAGCTTGCGAGACCGAGGAAGCTGCGGAGTTGCTTCACGTTCTGAGGTGGTTCCCAATTCACTATTGCAGACACCTTCTCAGGATTCACCGCTATGCCCTTGGCAGAGATGATATGCCCAAGATAAAGAACCTCATCGAGCCAAAACTCGCACTTTGAGAACTTGGCGTAGAACTGATGTTCCCTGAGCTTATCGAGTACCAAACGCAAGTGCTTGGCATGATCTTCCTTGTTCTTCGAAAAGACCAGAATGTCGTCGAGATAGACCAAAACAAAGTCATTTGTGTAGGCATTGAAGATGAAGTTCATCATGCGAGAGAAAGTCGGAGGAGCGTTGACGAGGCCAAAAGACATGACAGTGTATTCATATGAACCATAGCTTGTTCTGAAAGCCGTCTTGGGAATATCTTGCTCACGGATTCGAATCTGGTGATAACCCATACGGAGATCAAGCTTGGAGAATACTTGGGCACCTTTGAGTTGTTCGAACAGCTCGTTGATGCTGGGAAGTGGGTACTTGTTCTTGATAGTCTTCTTGTTCAACGGACGGTAGTCAACACAAAGTCGGTCCGTTCCATCCTTCTTCTTCACAAAAAGTACTCCACAACCCCATGGAGAGGAACTAGGTCGGATGAGACCCATTCGCTCTTGAATATCGAGTTGCTTCTTCAGCTCCTTCAACTCTTCAGGTCCGAGCTTGTAAGGACGCTTGCAAAAGTTCCGTGCCAGGCTCAAGATCGATGATGAATTCAACTGGCCGGTGCGGAGGCATTCCTGGAAGCTCTTCTGAAAAGACGTCTTGATATTCGCAAACGACTGGAATTTGAGAGATGGCATCTAGTTCACCCTTCTCATTGAGAGAAAACAGACGGATTGTATCATCACGAGCGGCAAAGACAATTACATCCTCAGACGAATGAGTCAATTGAATCTGCCTGGCAGCACAATCAAGATGCGCCTTGTGCTTAGAAAGCCAATCCATTCCGAGAATAAGATCAATATCCGAGTTACCAAGGACCACTGGAGAGGATAGAAACTTGTAGTCGCCCAACGTGATAGTAACATCCGGGGCCATAGCGCTTGCATTCATGAATTTACCCGGACAAACAACGGATAACTGACTAGGTAATTTTTGTAAAGGCAACTCATGCTTAGAAAAAAATGGTCTCGAGATGAAACAATGCGATGCACCAGTGTCAAAAAGAACTTTTGCAGGAATAGCGTTAACAGGAAGGTTACCCATGATGACATCTGACGAGTCCTCTGCCTGAGCTACATTCAGCAAGTTGACCTTAGCAGACTTGGGGTTATGCTTGACCATAGCTGTACTTGCCGATCTCACAGGAGGAGGAGGAGGGAGACGCCTCTGATTGAAGCATTTGTTGGCGTAGTGACCTTCTGTTGGCACTTGTTGCACGTGACCTCTGAAAGCGGACGGTAGCACTCGATCTTGGAGCTTGAGACGAAGTCTTGTTCTGAGAGCCAGGGTTGGGTGGGTGGGAAGATCCACTGCCACCTTTGCTCTTCTGTTGATAAGGCTGACGGAACGGAGGAGGAGGAAGCCAATACTTCTGCTGCTTAGCCACTTGAGTAGAGGAAGAAGGAGTAACATCTCTGACTTGCTTCTTGGAAGCATCACACTTCAGTTGAGCAGCCTCTTGCTTCAATGCCATGTTGTAGAACTCATCGTACCTCATGGGCTCAAAGAGAACAAGAGCTAGCTGGATTTCTTCTCTGAGACCACCCCTGAACTGGTATATCATGCTCTTCTCGTCAGGGACGTCCTGCTTAGCAAAGTGGGCGAGCTTCTGAAACATCTTGTTGTAGTCATAGACAGACATAGAGCCTTGCTTCAGGCTGCGGAATTCCTCACGCTTGCTTTCAACCACGCTCTGAGGAATATGATGAGCTTTGAAGTCTTGACGGAATTCATCCCAGGTAATCACATGGCCTCCTCTGGAATCTTTGTACTGCTGAAACCATTCTGCAGCTTGGTCTTTGAGTTGGAAGGAAGCGAACTTGACAAAGTCCTTAGGCCTGACGTTACTATACTCGAAATGCTTGCACAAGTCCACGAGCCAATCATCAGCGTCAGTTGCCTCAACGCAATTGCTGAAGGTCTTTGGCTGGTTAGCAAGGAACTGGTTGAGTGTAGCAAAGTGATTCTGGTTGTTGCCTTGGTTGCCTTGGTTCGCTTGGTTGCGCTCTTGAAGAATTTGCATGATCAGCTGCGTGTTTGCATTGGTAGCGGCCATCACAGCTTGCCATGCCTCCGGAGGTGGAGGTGGTGGTGGCGGATCAGGATTCGGAGTCGTGCGCGTTGGAGGAGCCATCCTGAAAAGGTTGACATCCATTAGCACACTGATAGACAACAATTGAAGCTGAATCCAACGGGTAGAAATTGCAACATATAGTCTTCACATCCGAACAAAATGAACGAATGCATTCCAATTGAAATGGTCACATATCCATAAATTGAGAAGCCACTTAGAATTTAGGTAGAGGAATAAAATCAACAAGGTACGGAACAAGAACGAATACTCGGCAAGGATCACCCAATCTCAAACCAAATATCCGTGGAAGAAGAACTAGAGCTATAAGAATTCCCACCTATGAAACTCCCGAACCTTTCCGGTTATGCAATCAGGTGTTGGGGATACAGGGGAAGCATAATATCTCACCCAAATCTAGCAAATCCTACATCCAGCTATATCCATCCTTCAACACATAACCGAGAAAAACTTCGGAAATTGTCTACCTCAACCTTCGAAAAGCATCCGTTATACAAGTTATGGCAATACTCCCGAACTCCCGCCCCAGTACTGGGTGGCGTCGAGGTTATCTCACCAACAACTGCATAAAAGAGATTTTCGATGTCGGCGAACTAAACTTAGGTATTCCAAAATTGCAACGATAAAATTGTGACGACAACACCTCGGAGCTCAACTCCCCGGGACACTGCCACAACCCCTAAATGACAGGAGGCACCAAGAACAATGTTCTCGTCACAAATCGATCGGAACGATTCCAAGATACCCGCGTGATCCTAAATTTTTTTTAGTGAAATTTGAGAAGAGAAAGAGTCAAAACTCTACGTCAGGATGCCTTACCAGAGCGATGAAGGGACTGGGGAGTAAAAAGAATTCCTAAACTCTCCAATATATAATTCCTAAATGACTCAAAACATTTTTCTAGACTCAACTCGTCCGCTAATTCGATCAAGCAGTGGGGGCTCCTAAGGTCGGGGAAGGCTCTGATTACCAACTTGTAACGCCCTCGATGTGGCTATATCTCCTACGTGTCGGAGCACGACTTAGAGGCATAACCGCATTGAAAGCAATGTCGCAAGTAAGGTAATCTTCACAACAACCCATGTAAATAGATAATAAGGGGACAGGTACATAGTTGGCTTACACTCACCACGTCACACAAGGTTCATAAATAGCATTACAATCATCCAATCACTCATGGTCCGACTATGGTACCAAAATAAAAGATCAACCCCAACATGTGACACGGTCCCGATCGCCCAACTGGGTACCACTACTGATCATCAGGGAAAGACACATAGTAACGACAGGAGGCTTCATCGAACTCCCACTTGAGCTCAAGCGCATCATCTGGAACAGAGTCATCGGGCCCTGCATCTGGTTTGGAAGTAATCTGTGAGCCACGGGGACTCAGCAATCTCGCACCCTCGCGATCAAGACTATTTAAGCTTATAGGAAAGGCAAGGTAATATGTGGAGCTGCAGCAAGCGACTAGCATATATGGTGGCTAACCTGTTCGCAAAAGAGAGCGAGAAGAGAAGGCAAAGCACGAACGAAGAACTATAGAACAACCTATGGCAAACATTACTCCAACACCGTGTTCACTTCCCGGACTCCGCCGAGAAGAGACCATCACGGTAACACACGCAGTTGATTCATTTTAATTAAGTTAAGGTTCAAGTTATCTACAACCAGATATTAACAAATTGCCATCTGCCCATAACCGCGGGCACGGCTTTCGAAAGTTCAAATCCCTGCAGGGGAGTCCTAACTTAGCCCATCACAAGCTCTCACGATCAACGAAGGATAAACCTTCTCCCGAAACATTCCGATCAGACTCAGCATCCCGGTTCTACAAGACACTTCGACAAAGATAAAACAAGTCCAGCAACACCGCCTGAATGCGCCGACAAATCCCGATAGGAGCTGCACATATCTCGTTCTCAGGGCACACTCAGATGAGCCAGACGTCGGGTAGGCCAGCCCAGAGTTGCCCCTGGTAGCCCCAGACATCGCTCGGTTGGACCAACACTTAGAGAAGCACTGGCCCAGGGGGGGGTTAAAATAAAGATGACCCTTGAGTCCGCGACACCCAAGGGAAAAAGGCTAGGTGGCAAATGGTAAAACCAATGTTGGGCATTGCTGGAAGAGTTTTATTCAAGGTGAACTGTTAAGGGGTTCCCATTATCACCCAACCGCGTAAGGAACGCAAAATCCGGGAACATAACACCGATATGACGGAAACTAGGGCGGCAAGAGTGGAACAAAACACTAGGCACAAAGGCTGAGCCTTCCACCCTTTACCAAGTATATAGATGCATTAAGATAACAAGATAATATAATGATATCCCAATAATAACCAATGCTCCAACAAGGAACGGTCTCCAATCTTCACCTGCAACTAGCAACGCTATAAGAGGGGTTGAGCAAAGCGGTAACATAGCCAATCAACGGTTTGCTAGGACATGGTGGGTTAGAGGTTTGACATGGCAATTTGGGAGGCATGATAAGCAAGTGGTAGGCATCATAGCATAGGCATAGCAAAAGAGCGAGCATCTAGCAAGCAAAGATAGAAGTGATTTCGAGGGTATGATCATCTTGCCTGCAAAGTTGTCAGAGTTGACTGAATCCTCGAAAGCAAACTCAATGGGCTCCTCATTAGCGAACTCGTCTCCCTGCTCTACCCAAACAAGACAAACAAGCAAAAGGAACACAATCAACCACGTGCAAAGCTCAAACAACATGATGCAAATATGGTATGCTATGCGGGATGCGATATGTGATGCATATGCAAGATTTGACAAGGAATGAATGAACCTGGCCTCAACTTGGAAATCCAAGAGTGTCACTGGAAAGGTGAGGTGATTTCGGTTGAAATCGATATAAAGATCACAGGAATCGGATGCACGGTTTGGAAATGGCAAGCAAAACAAATATGGCACCGGTCTGCGATAAACAGCAAGTAGCCATCTAAATGCAACAAGTTAAACATGCTACAGCACTCAAACATGGCAACAAAATATATGGCAGGGATCCACTCATAATTCTTGATAAAATATGAACACTGAGCTACGGCCACTACATCCATTAACAGGTTCAAACAAGCATGGCAAAAGTGCAAATGATAAACATGTTTCAGACTTAGTGAAATTAACACTAGTCTGGAATTTCAGATCAGGTAGCACACTTCGAAGCATGAGAACTATATGCTACAGGAACTTAACATGGCAAAGAAACGCATGGCATGAAGCTACTCAAAGAGCTTAACAAAAGTCCCTTAGTGACCTTGAGCCAAAAGGGAACAGAAAATACAATTGCAAGCATGTGAACATGGCAAAAACATAATCAGGTTACACACTTGGTGAAAGACTGGAACATGCAAATCTGTTAACGAGTAGGCATGTTTATGAGCTCGATGCACTCACTACAGAGCAAGGCATGACAAAATAAGCATGCACCCATCAAGAATACATATTATATAAGCTAGACATGGCAAGAACAACAACATAGCATGCACGGATCAACAACAACATCCTCGGCAAAATCGCTAACAAGTAGACAATCTGCCAGGAATTACGAAATAGCAAAAGTAGAGCTCGATTTACTCAAGCTAGGATGCTCCATAATTGCAAACAAAGACATGGATGGATAGAGCACCACAATGTTAACAAATCATCCTTACTGATCATCCTCAAAAGAGGCACGGATCACTAGGAAACAACATGAACATATGGCATATTGATCTGGCCGGCGTCGGGGCGGCGCCGGAACGAGGAGGCGGTGGTCGGCGATGAGCTTGCCGCGGCAGAGCGGCGAGGGACGCGACGATGTAGGGCGACCGGTGCCGAAGGAGGCGGCGGCGCGAGCGGGCGCAGGGCGCGGCCCGGTTGGCGGCGGAGAGGGCCGGCCTTGGGCCCGGCGGGCTTCGGCGGGAGGCGGCTGGCGGTGACATTTGGCGTCCTGTGGTTGGGCGCGGGCGGCGGCGCGGCGTGTCCGGCGGCGGACGGACACGTCCGGCGCGGAGAGGGGAAGGTGGTTAGGGTTTCGCCCGGATTTTTGGGGAAGGAGGTCTTTATATAGGCATAGAGGGGGCTAGGAGAGTCCAAATGAGGTGCAGTTTTGGCCACGCGATCGTGATCGAACGCTCTAGATGATGGAGAGGGTTTTGGTGGGTTTTGGGCCAAATTGGAAGGGTGTTGGGCTGCAACACACACGAGGCCTTCTCGGTCCCTCGGTTAACCGTTGGAGTATCAAACGAAGTCCAAATGGTACGAAACTTGACAGGCAGTCTACCGGTAGTAAACCAAGGCCTCTTGGCAAGTCTCAGTCCAATCCGGAAATGTTTAACCCCCACACACGAAAAGAATGTAGAAAGGCCCACCGGAGGAGCTAGGAGCGCCGGAATGCAAAACGGACAACGGGGAAAATGCTCGGATGCCTGAGACGGACACGTATGCAAATGCAATGCACATGATGACCTGATATGAGATGCATGACAACGACAACAACACATGGAGACAAAAACCCGAACCCGAGGAAATAAAATAACTTAGCGCCGGAAACGGCAAGAGTTGGAGTACATATAAGGTAAATTACATCCGGGGTGTTACATCCATCGCGTCGCAACCACAATCCGCAACCCTGGACGAGTCTTCTACAAATGCCCGAATCATGGGGTAATAATTTGCTTAAGTGTTGTTCTGCTGCTTTCAGTTGCTGATTTTTTTAATTGTTTGGTTGATGATCTTCCAATTTGATTCGCGCAGAAAAGGGAAGATTCGTGTGATTTGTATTTCTGGGAAGTTGCTGATGTGGGGGAATGCAACTACGCTGATTATTTGGTTAGCCGAGGAATCCCAATACCAGCAGGTTGGGGTGTTGGACAAGTAACTGAAGGAACGACAGAAGAGGAAGATGCAGAGCAGAAGGTTAAAGATGCAGTTCCTCTGATCATGGCCAAGCAACAGCTGTTGAACGGCCTTGACAGCAATGAGGAGATGAAAGAAGTTGTGAATATAATGGGCAAAATCGATGTGCTCTGTAGGATGATTGTCTCTTTATTTGCAGTGTATGTAGCACTCGTGATGTATTCAGTGGCTACGACATGAGCACTTTGCTGAATCTAGTAATGAATGAAATTTGTGTAGCAGGCTGGGCGTAGTGTTGTGAACATCTAATGATTTCTATTAACGGAAATCAGGGGGTATCACCTTTTTCTCATATAAATAAATAGCAGAGGCCCTATCGGGTCAGCTTTGTTCTCATTCGAAGACATCGAGCAAATTGCAGTCCAACAGCAAACTATGTCATCAAATTCAAGTTTCACAGCCAAATATGAGTACAACTAAACAACAATGTCATCATGTTTTAGTTGTCATACAACCACCAAACACAAATCAGCATACATAACAAGTGATGTTCTCACAACAAAATACTAAACAACATGTTCATCAGGTTTCAGTTGTCATGGCAAACACAATTTCACATAGTAGATAAAAAACGTCTTCTGATAGGCAAATACGACAAAAGCAATGTAATCATAATCCGCAGCAGCAGTGTCAACATCTTCACCATGTGTATCAGTCTGAATCGTAATTCCCCACGGTGTCATCTTCTTCTTCGTCCACAACGTCCTCAAACGTTGGCTTCTTCTTGATCAACTCTTGTATGTCCACAGCGCGACAGGCAATCTTTTCGTCGGCGTCATTGACGTGATGGTTCTCAAAGATATTAGGAACATCTGTGTTATCTTGTACATCAGGAGCAGTGTAAGCATCATCTTGTTGTGCAACTTCATTAAACAAAATCCTCTGCTCAAACCTTTGCAATACTCTCCAGTCATCGCTACGTGCAAATGTGTCTTCCAAGAAAAATATCCGTGTTGCTTGATTTGCCAAAATAAAAGGCTCGTTGGTCTGGTACGCCGCCTTGACATTGATGGATTTGAAATAATCATCAGCTCTGGGTTTTGCGATCCTGGAAAACAGGTTATACCAACGACAGCACAACAGAACCACACACCAATGATCCTCGAAACTGGAGATATACTGCAACTGAACAATGTCTGTTATGTTAGCATACATTTCAGTTGTCTCTTTGTTATAAGTATCCGTGCTCATGATGGCACTGTTATATGTCTTCCTGCCTTCGTCTCGTGCAAGGGTGTTGTAGCACACATCTCCAACAACGCAAGATTCCTAATGTCTTACCCGAGTATCAGGACCCATTGCTAGTGAGTAAAGGGCATCATCAACTGCCTGCCCATCCTCCCGCATCTTCTTAACCTATGGTTAGAAAATAGACAAGCTGATCATCTTATGTACTCAATATATTAAAAAATTGACAGTGCACTTCAAAAGCTTACATGGTTCTTGAACCATTTCGCAAATCCTGCCATAACCAGTTTGTCAATGTTTCTTGGATTTTGCGGCAGTAACTCCTCTTTGTAGATGCTGCACAACATAGTGATCGCGTCAAACATCTAAATATATAAAAATGTGCTGCAAGTTTAGTAGATTACGAGGTATAAGCTACAGTACTGCACTTACTTGATATAAGGTAGTATCTCAGGACAGTTATTCAACACATACCAAACCATTTTGTCCAAATCTTTAGGTTTGTCCTCTTGTCGACTCTTCCCTATAACTCGAACAGAATAATCGAAAACATTGAGCCCGGGATTGTCTTCACCCACCTCTTTGCTAAGCTGATCAGTTGTTTCCATGTATTTTGAGTAGAACGTCAACGCTTCTGTAGCAATGTAGGCCTCTGCAGTGGAACCCTCGGGTCTAGCTCTGTTCCTAACATAGCCCTTGAAAGTGCCTAGCCGCCTTTCAATAGGGTACATCCAGCCATACTGTACTGGACCTCTAAGTAGTGCCTCATCAGGTAGATGAATAGCCAAATGCACCATCACATCAAAGAAGGCTGGAGGATATATCTTCTCAAGGTCGCATAGGATAGTTGGAATCTTGTCTCTAAGACGCTCCAAAGCATCTATCCTGATATTCCTACTGCAGAGTTCCCTGAAGAATTGTCCCAACTCTGCAACTGCTCTGTATAAGTCAGGGCGGCCCAATCCTCTAAGGATAACAGGTAAAACCCTTTGAAGTAGGACGTGGCAGTCATGAGTTTTCAACCCTTGTACCTTGTTTCCATCCGCACTGACTCTCCTTTCAGGGTTGGAAGCAAATCCATGTGGGAATCTCACACGTGACAGGACCTCGCAGAATTCTTTTCTTTTTACCTTCTCCAAGACATACACAGCTGGTGCCATATCCCATGGTTTACCTTCATCTTGCACCTGCAAATCCTTTCTGATACCCAGGTGTGTCAAATCAATTCTTTATTTTAAGGTATCTTTTGTCTTGCCTCCAATATTAAGAAGTGTGCCGATAATGCTGTCACATATATTTTTCTCGATGTGCATCACATTAAGATTATGTCGCAGATCCAAATATTTCCAATACTCCAAGTCCCACAAAGTGGACCTGCGGGTAAACAATAATCTCTCTTCTACCTTGCCACGCTTCCTTTTCCCGCTACCATTACCAGGATGGTTTTCTGGTGTAATATGTCTGACCTTCTCTAATTCCACTTGCAACTCATCGGCGGTGAGCCTCTTTGGTGCATCACGGTTTTCATGCTTTGCATTGAACACATGTCTTCTGTATTTTCTAGGATGCGGCTTGTCCTTGGCAAGGAAACGTCTGTGTCTAATGTAATAGATCTTACTAAGTATTGCGTATGACAGCGGATTCCTGTCACAGCAAACACATGCGTTGTAACCATGTGCCGTTCGGCCTGACATAGTGCCCAAAGCCGGATAATCATGGATGCACCAAATTATAACAGCATGCAGAAAGAAATCAGCTGGTGGGCTTCTATATAGGTCTCGAGTGAGAACACCCTTCCATAGCTGTTGACGTTCCTCCACAAGAGGCTCCATGAACAAATCAAAATCCTTTCCAGGACTTTTTGGACTTGGGATGAGCACGGCCATCATGTAGTTTGATTCTTTGGTGCAGACATTTGGAGGCATGTTGTAAGGGATAACAAGCACTGGCCACATGCTATATGTGGCACTCTGGTGGCCAAATGGGTTAAATCCATCTGAAGCTAAGCCAAGTCTAATGTTTCTCGGGTCAGCAACAAACTCTTTGTGTTTATCATTGAAGCTTTTTCACTCACTACCATGAGATGGATGGCTCATTACATTCTGATCTCTGTACTCCTGGTTCCTAGAATGCTACAGTACATCCTCTCTTGTTTCAGCATCATGAAACAACCTCTGCAATCTTGGTGTAATTGGAAAATGTCTCAGAACATTATGAGGAATCCTCTTCACAGCATCGCCATCTTTCCATCTTGATGATTTGCATTTCGGGCATTCACTTAAGTTGGCATAATCCTTCCGGAACAGAACACAATTATTCTTACAAACATGGATCATATCATATCCAATTCCAACTGCACGAAGGAAATTCTTCATTTTACTGTAGGTGTGTGGCAGCTCAGACGCATCTGGGAAAGATTTGCGAAAAGCAACCAACATTGCATCGAATGATTTGTTGGTCATCCGCTCAGATGTCTTCACCTGAAGAACGGTGACCATAGCTGAGAATACTGACAGCTTATTTCCTGGGATGACAGCAACGTTGCATTGTTCCAACATGCGGGCCCACCGTTTTTCTTCTGCAGGTGAAAGTTCACGGAATGCACGAGCATTTTGTAGCATTGTTTCAATGTTGGTCAAACTCACTGGCTCCGCCACCACCACCTCCTCCTCCTCTTCCACCTGAGCATCAGGCAGATCAAGATGGTGATCTGCTGCTTCCACGTAGTCAATAACATTGACGTTCACAGCTTCACCATGATGAACCCACCTAGTATATGTGACCGACATCCCATAAAAGTGTAGATGATTTTGCACAGTTGACTGGGGTCTTGTAACTGAATTCATACAACTGCTACACGGGCAGAGCACATCTGATTTCAGACCACCGTACTCAGCTCTGATAAAGTTCATGAAGTTTTCAACCCCCTCGACACATGTAGCGGAGAATCTTTGAGCAGAAGTTATCCAAGTCCTGTCCATCTGTTAGACATACAAATTAGTTCTTCTACTAGATATTACAGGAAAAACATACATGCTTTTTTATGAAGTCCAGAAAAAAATACCTAGGTCGATGTCTAAAGCTATGGCAAGATATTTGGACGAGCAGATCTAAGTAACAAAATATATGTAAAGCTAATTCAGCAAACAGATTTGAGTGCCAAATTATGGCAGGCTATTTCAACAGTCAATGAGGCCGAGCACACAGCCATCGAACTATCGAAGGCCATCGCAGCAACAAAGATCGAGTATAAAACGGTGTAGAGCTATTTCACCTAATAGATTGGCTACTAGACCATGGCAATCTACGTCACAATAAATATATGGCAGGATATTTTAGCAACTAATCGGCCTTGGCATGCCATATCAGCTAAGCAGATTGAGTGCAGAACAGGGCAAGGAAGCTTCTTAAGCAGAGCATATTGACAGTAAACTACTTCGGCAAATAGTGAGATTAACAGCGTCTATCAGCTAACATTCAGCGCTACACCGACATGAACGGGGCCTCAGTCTAGAATGTGCATACCGTGGGAGAAGCTGACCGCCGTGCATCTCCACACGAACGTCGCCAGCGGTGGTGGCGCTGACCGTCGTGCGCCTCCACAAGAACGTAGCCAGAGGTGGCGGCACGGTTAGAGGACGGCAGTCTACGAGAGCGTACCGTGGGAGCGAGAGGATCGCCTAACCTCGGCGCCGATGTATCGGTGCAGTGGGGAGGGCGGCTTTGGCAGAGCGAATGGAGTGGAGGGGGACGGGGGGGACGAGGGTTTGGGGAATATTATTGGCTAGTTGGCCGAAGGGTGGTTGAATCGGATTTGGGGGGAATTTTTGGGTGTGGGGGGGAGGATTTTCGCGCGGTGGGCAGGGGGAGTTTGGCAAGTGTAGTCCCACGTGTTAGTGAAGAGGCAAGACGAAGCGCGTTCCATTTACGTGAGCCGTGTGCAGGACCGAACATGTGTGGGGTGCAATGCGACCACGACAGGAGTGCTGTGAGTGTACCGCCTTTTTTCCTTTTAAACTAGGTGCTTTGCTCCCTCAAAAAAAATTGTTGCTTCGCGCGATCCATCGATACTACTACTAGTAATCCGGTAATCCTGACTAAAACGACGCAGTCGGGTCTTTTCCCGCGCGATATGCTGGGAGGTTGGCTTAGTTGGGTTTTTAGGACGAGTAATGCTACACCTACGTAATCCCAGTTACGTAATTAACGTAATGTGAAACATTTGAGCTGTTGATTGTAGATTGGGGGGAGGGAGGGGCCCACCACCATGAAAATCAGGGGAGGAGAGAGAGAGAGGCAATTTACGTTAACCCTTTCGTAGGTTCCCGTAGATGTTGAAAGATGTGAAATGCGTGAATGTGTAGTGGACGTACTATTGGAGTGCCTAAGATAATTTGTGTATGTATAGACCCTATGTGTTTATTTTACTTCACATGTTAGATTTGTCTCGGTTCAATAAAAAGCAAGGTTGGTGATGATGGTGTGCCTGTCATCCTGCAATATAGGCCGTCTGATCTATATCTAACGGATAGGAAGGAAACTATGACAATTTACCCGCACTCCTCTCCACATTTGCAGATAAGGCTTTCCCTCGTTCATCCTTTTCTCCCACAAGATCTTGATCTTCCGTGCAACGCACGGGCATCTTGCTAGTACTCCTACAATATGTATATTATTGTGAAAGCTCATATACACCGGCCGAGATTAATGCAAACACGACAGATTTTCATTACATTTCGAACTTTTATAGGACAGAAAAATAAAAGAAACCCGACCCTAAACCTATTCTACGGCGGCGACCGACGTCCTCCATCTGCGATCTCTATGTACGGGGGCAGGGTTCAAGACCCGTGAAGTGAAGGTGCGGTCTCCGGCGAGGAAGAGTAGAACACGGGATACGGACCGGCCAGTTGGCACACCATGCCCTGCCGCCTCCCATGCCCTACTCATCCTTGGAGGAGTCCCCGACCTCGGTGGTGCCGGACGTTGGACGGCGGCAAGTAGGACGCGTGGCTGACGGTGCTCCCGTCGTCGGCCGCCAGCGTGGCCACTGCTTGTGCGGTCGCGTCCGCGTCCGGCTACGCCGCTATTGCATCGCGAGAGGCGACTTGAGCGAGGGCGGCGACCTCGACCTTCATCCCCGAAGACAAGCTCTTCTGCAGAGCGTTCGCACTTGTGGTCATGGCGGATGCAGTGCCAGGTAGGAGGACGATGCGCTATGGTGTGGAAGTTAGCTGGGCGTTGCCGCTTTAAGTAGCGCATTTTGGTGAGGCCAAGCGTCCGGGTGCGTCATTAAGTTGCCGGAGTTGGTTCCTCGGGCACCGAGCCTCTTAACAACGACATACGAATGGATGACATGAATGCAGGCAGCTGGCGCCAGCTGGGAACGCACCGCGCGATGGCGTGAGGGACGAGGGTTTTGGTGTGCCAGGGTAGTCAGTTGCGGTCGTGGCAATGTTGGAGATGCCCTTTGCTCACATGCGATCCCCACATGTCATTGAAAAAGCAAGACGACCCGGCATGGTCTCAGGTCCAGAGGATGTAGTTGGCCGTGCTACACCACTCCACGGACGCGTCGCGGCGCCCCGTGCATCCTCGACGAGCCGGGTGTTGGGGTGTGTTCGGATTGTGGCCAAAGTGCACCATACCAAAAGTTTGGTCATGACCCAAAGATTGGTCTTTGTTTGGATGGTTGCCATTTTTTGGAATGCCAATGAACTCTAGCCAACTCTAGTTCATGTTTCTTGCCAATGGCGGCCAAAACATGGGCAACCAATACCTCAACCAAAATTTTGGTCATGACCCAAAGATTGGTCTTTGTTTGGATGGTTGCCATTTCTTTGGCATGCCAATGAACTCTAGCCAACTCTAGTTCATTTTTCTTGCCAATGTCGGCCAAATCATAGGCAACCAATACCTCAACCAAAATTTTGGCTACCCAATGCTTTGATGGGGCAACCTTGGGCACAAACCAAACATACCATTGGTCGTGCCACAGCACTAATGCCACCCTCGGCACACTGAAACCGACCGTGTCTAGCGATGATATGAGCGTGTCGCTCACCACGGTCGCCGTGTCCAGAGGCGGTGCTGGAGCTGCGCCCCGTTGTTGGCCCCAACGACCCACATGAACGGTTGTCGGTGGCGAGGAGGTCGTGGGCCAGCTCCTCCATTGGACTAGTCTGCGCTACGTCGTCCCGACGGGTGTGCCCCACATGTCGGTTTCCCTGTTTTCCCGGCCATATTCGAGCGTCAGTGCTCCGTGTTGCGCATTAGGCCTTTCACTATGTAGGCCAAGCGAGACAACTTATTATTTATTTGAGCCGTTCAAGTATAATCATGTGGTGTTTGCTTATTTCTCATTCCTCTACAACCCTCTTCTCCATCGATCATGTTGCCCTCCAGTCGTGTCCATCCTCCCGCATGCCTCATTTGAACATTCCACCGAGTATCATTCACATGTACCCACCCTAGTCCTCTTTCAATAGATCTCCGGACCCTGAGATGAAATCGAGAGGGAACGAGTGGGGGCACGTGATACGTAAGGCGGATTCAAAATTTTGAACCGGTGATCATAGCATCCGCAAACCATATATAAAGGGTATTCAATGTTCATTTCGTTTTTGAACGTACAATATACTCCCTCCTATCCTTTCTAGTTTACATATAAGTTTTATGTGTAGTCAAAGTATCTCTACTTTGATCAAAAAGGTATCAACATTCAACAACGCCCAATCAATATTGTTTGATTCATACGTACTCCTAGATTTGTACTCGAGATGGTTTCCAATTTGAATATTGACAAGATTAATAGTACATGAGATGTATAATGTGAAAATTATATCATTGGAAACTCCTTTCACATACAAATTTGACTGTATGCTTTGTGTAAGTTGCATGTCATATATTATTACTCTAACATTTGGTCAAAGTTAGCCTTGAAAAACGCATTAGACCCTGTATGCTTTGTGTAAGTTGCATGTCATATATTATTACTCTAACATTTGGTCAACGTAGTATAGTGGAAGTGGATCCTCTGACGTAGGTATCCCTACTTTACCCTCCCTTTCGGTCACTTACTAGCGGACCCCATGCTTTCTAGGCCCCTCATGTCAGTTACTCAATGGGTTCGGCCACGTCAGTGGATCCTCATCCGTAGTATACTCCCTCTGTTTTTATTTACTCCGCATAAAACGGAGGGAAGGGTGGTATAATAAATGACATGGGCGGGGAGGGGGAGGGACGTCGGTTTGCTCTCAACTGCGGTCCCACAAGCGAGCGAAAATGCAAGACGAAGCGCGTTCCATTCGGTGAGCGACGTGGAGGGTCCAACGTGCCGGGCTGCAACGCGAACGCGACAAGAGCGATGTATAGTCAAAACCGATTGACCGGTCGTCACCGGAACCAGTATTCACACCAGAACCTTCGCTGCTCGGCCTATGCCAGCCACTGCCCTAAAACCACACCAAATCTCCAGCCCATTCCCCCACCTTTCGATCCCCTAGCCCACACCAAGCGTCCCCTAGTTCGCCGGAAAGCCATGGTGCGCCGCAAGATCACTTACTACAAGATGCTGACGCCGGAGCGCCGCGCAGAAATCGCGGCGGCGGTCGGCGCCACAGACCTCCGTTCCCAAGCTCGCTTCGCGGCGGGCCAATCCCCGAGTTCTCTGGAGCCAAGCTACGAGGAGGAGGAAGCTGATCCAATGTTCATGGCAGAGGTCGCGGCGCAGAAGGCCCCTGATGGGTATGAGACGATGGACGTCGACTTCGTGCCGGCGTCCGAGTCCCCCATGGTGCAGGCGAACCAGAGGTTCAACATGGCAATACTAAAGGAGGACTGGAAGGCAGAGGCTCAACTCGACGCGGAGCGCGCGCATGCCGCTGCCATCGAGGCTCTCCTGCAGGCGGAACCGGAGGTCGTGGATGTGAATCGGGCGGCGGAGGCTCAACTTGAGGCGGAGCGCGCGGATGCCGCTGCGATCGAAGTCCTCCTGCAGGAGGAAACGGATGTCCTGGACTTGAACCGGGCAGCAGAGGCTCGACTCGACGCAGAGCGCGCGGATTCCGCTCTCATCGACGCCCTCATGCAGGTGGAACAGGATGTCCTGGGCTTGAACCGGGCGGCGGAGACTCGACTCGACGCGGAGCGCGCGGATGCCGCTGCCATCGAGGCCCTCCTGCACTCGGAACCGGACGTCCTCGACTTGAACCGGGCTGTGCTCTCGTCCGTGCAGAGCGCCCGCACGCTCCGCTTGAATGAGTAGCTGGAGGCCGAGGACAACCACGGTGCGGAGACACACGTCGACATCGATGGCTGGTTCGCGCCGGCAGCCAAAGACGACAAGGCCGTCTCTTTCCGCAAGCAGTGATAGTTTTTTCTTTATGTTGTTGTTTTTATGGATCTTTTGCTGTGTAAAAACATATATTTGTTATCCAAGTCGCCTGACTTGGGTCAGTCTACCATTTCAGGCGGTTGGATGAATATCCTACGTCTCCTAACCCTTCTTTCCTTCTTCCTCACCTCTTCTTCTTCCCCAACAGACCACCGCACGGGCCGTACGGATACTCCCCAACATGCGGTTGGATAAACATACTCTATGAACGAAAAATATGTGTCAGCGACAAGATGGCTGAGTTTGGTTTGTTCACATGCGACAACACGTGTCAGTGAGGGTGCATTCCCTTGGTTGGGTTTGCGGCGTGTAGAAGCGACTGTGTGAGGGTGCGGTGCGACCGCGGCATGCAGGAGTGACCGTGTGAGGGCGCGGTGCGACTGCGACAACCGTGCGCAAGTGTACCTCCTTCTCATTTTGAAAACTTTAGGCAAGCTTGGCAAAAATGTGTGGCGAAGTTTGGCAATGCAAGGCCTATACCCAAACAGGATAAGTATGTACGTACTAGGAGTACTAGTGTTAAAAAAGAAAGGTGGGGTTTTCCTTCGCGGGATTTAATCGATGTAAATCCTTGTTTCACGTGTCAATTATTGCGTATTTTTTCTCCAAAGACCAAAGAGCTAACCATCTCACTCCTCATTGCTTGATTAATGCAACGCCATGCAAACCAACCTTCTCACTTCCGCAGCAAGGGATATTAATGTCCTTGGTTGCTAACCCCATCAATTTTGACTCGATTAGTGTTAGTGGCCCTTTGCAAATTGTAATTTTGATATACTGGCCTTGTGTACAAAAAATGGAGGTAGTAACTATATTTGAATTCCCTCCCCATTGTGGTGACGTCGACGATATCTTTTTTTGGGTGGTTTGGCGAAGTGCGTTCGACGGAGAACACCATTGAGGGAGACCACGGTAAGTCGTTCGCAAGTGCCGCCTGCAAGCCAAGACAACATTATTTGCATCCAGGAAGTCCTTTACTAGTACTACTAGGAGTACTAGTGCGGTGAGATGGTTTCTCGAAGAAGACGATGGAGAAGCGGAGTCGGCGAACAGTGAAATGATGGTTGCTTCGTCCGTGCTTTTGTGATTTGACGCCTCACTGCTTTGTGATTTGTGATAGAAGGGACAGGGGAGTAGACTCTGTGCTCTATATTGTACTACATGCGTCCAAGCATGGGATAAAGAGGAGAGACGTTGCATTTTTCTATTCCTTCAATCAATCAACCAGGGAGCTTCAATTCCATCTTTTTGGCTTTGGCAACACCGTCCACAATGGTTCCCACGATGCCAAAAGCTATTTTCACATTTGGCTACACATTGTGGATGCCCTTAACCGTACCACTTGGTTTTGCTCCTATGTGCTATCTATACAAATCTCAATTATATTGATCTAAAAAATTATAGAATTAAGATTAGTAAAAGGGAGGTGATTTTTCCGCGCGGATGGCGGGGGAGGTTTCTTATTTGAGCAATGCTACATCCACGTAATGGTTTACGTAAAGTTACGAACTGATGTGATGTGGGACTATTTGATTGGATTAAAGGAGAGGATTAGGCCCACCCCACCTGAAAATTAGGGGGTCATATATAGATTAGATGGAAAGTATACATAGCAGCTACGTAGCCCTTTGTAAGTCTAGGATTAGGCTTCTTATTTTCGGAGGACGTTGTCCTGGCGGTTTGCTAACATGCAGTCCACGTGTCAGTGCTTTACCAAGCCGATCCGCGTCCCACATGAGGCAGAACAACGGCAGAAGCAACACATGGTTAAGTTGAAGAAGATGAGGGAGAAGCGGATTCAGCAACGAGTGAAATGATGGTTGCTTCATCCCTCCAACTTAACTGCGGGAAAGGTGCAACTTTGTGATTTGACGCCTCATTGCTCATCACTATGCCGGCGCCATGACTGGGGTGCTTCACCCCGGCTGCTCTGCACTGTATTCCGGTATGGCACGTGGACCCGGTAGCTTGATGTCCCACATGTCGGTGAAAGGGACTAGAAGATTTATGAAAGCGAGCGCTCCACTCTTACGACGGAGGAGTAGACGACACGATGGCCCAGTGAACTGTCACTTGCACTGTATAGTGCTATAGTTTTGCTTTTTCGCACGATCCATCAATACAAACCCGATTAAACAGGAAAGGGAGGGATTTTTCCCGCGCGGTAGATGATACTGGCCATACATTTCAAAGGCAATTTTAATGTATGCAAACTGAATAATTATAAGTAACAATATGATATCTAGTAAAACTAAAAACACATATGATTTATTGTGTTAGAGTGTAGTAGTAGTGCTGTATTGCATAGTTCTTAGATGTAACATGCGAGAACATGTAGAGATGTAGCTTTGGAGGGCCTACAGAGAGAAAAGCATAATACGGTCATCGAACTTCAGAATAAGCTGATTACGGTCACTATATACGTTTTGCGGTGATTATACGGTCACTTGCTCACAGTTCAGCATCGGATTGCACTCTGTTGACCGGCCAAATAGTCCGCGTGGCGCCATGTTGACTAGTTAAATTGACCACGTTCCTTGTGGGTCCCACCTGTCAGTTCGCATAGGCAAAAGGTCAAATAAACACAAATTTACGCAGGCGCGACAAGGCTCCAACCCGTGCGCGGGAATCACCTGGTTGTGTATGTGTCTATCAGGGCCTGATGTGTGCGCATGCACATGTAGGTTGAGCACTTGAGCGTGAGAGTGTGTGTTGGTCGTGTGGTGTACTGGTGTGTGCATGCATGCGTGTGTGTGTGCGTGTGAGTGTTGCGTGCGTGCGTGGTTGCATGTGTACGTGTGAGTGTTGCGTGCGTGCGTGGGTGCATGTGTTTGTGTGAGTGTTGCGTGGATGCAGTTCATGTGCATGCGTGCGTGTGTGTATAATCACCACACCAGCTCCTGTGTGTTAAAACAGACGGCTCATCATACCAATACAAGGCCACCTTGTCCGCTGTGCCCGCGATCATGACTTCGAACCATCGTCCAAATATATTTTTATCATTTGTTTTCATTCTTACTAGCAAGATGCCCGTGCGTTGCACGTAACATCAAGATGCATTTGTATGACTTGTTTATCTTGTGAGAGAAAAGGATGAACGAGGGAAGGCCTTATTTGCAAATGTGGAGAGGTGTGTGGGTACCTTTTTGCAAAATTACCATAGTTTCTTTCCTATCCGTCATATATAAATCGGACAGCCTATATTGCAGGATGGTAGGCACACCATCATCACCAACTCTATTTTTTATAAGAGTGTATTTTATAAGAGTGTAGATGTAGAGTAGATACAAGTCGACAGGTGGGCACGATGGTAGTGAGATAATGTGATGCAACACTAGAGGTGCCACGTGGAGCGTTTAACTGGTCAACTAGTCATGTCATGAGCAAATACAAAGTTGTACGGTGAGCCCGTGACTGTATAATAACCACTAAACGTAAATGGTGACCGTAATGAGTGGATTCTGAAGTCCAATGTACGTATCGTTCTTTCGCTTCAAATACAATGATCGTCATTGCATATATCGCGAGAGAAAGATGAAACATGCGTGAATTTTCTGGGGGCTTACTTTTAGAGGACCTGGAGATAGTTTTGTGTGCATACGTGAAAGGGGCGTACAGAGGGGTATGCGATGGAGAGATAGATGCTCTTCGTTTCTCTTTATTATGACTAACTTTGTATATAGTATAAAAATATACAAATTCACAGTGCGGAATAAATATCATTGTGGTCACCATGCAATGCAAATTAGCGTTCGTACTCCTCCATATATCTTTGTAATGTTGTATATATGTAGAAACTCTAAAATAATTTTTTGGCCACACTTTATGCAAAAGGAATGTTGTATGCGAAATAAACGTGAAGAGAGGGCTTTTTAGATCAATGGGGTACGTGATGTAACATGTGTGAATGTGTAGTTGATGCAATTGGCATGGCCTAGAGAGGTATGTGTGTGTATTACGTATTCGAGAGAGGCATGGATAGAGGGGCCGACGGGGGGGGCGTGGGAGAGATAGCACGAGAAATGAGAGTGGTCTAGAGAGAGAGAGACGAATATGACATCACGACAAGAGATTCCATTCCCTTGAGTGTGTATATGCAAGGGGGAGGGAATAGAGGCACCAGGAGAAATTTTCTGTGTGTGTGTGGTGTTTGTGTTGGTATGTGTGGGTGTGAGAAGATAATGAGATGTGGGGGCAGAGGATGTGTCGCTGTGTGAGGTCCGGTGGGTCGAGGTGAGGCCCTTCGTTCGGTTCCGTCCTGCGCCACATTGGTCGGCCCGTGACGCATTTAGGAAGACCCATGGATGACTAGTCGTACAAGACAAAGATAGCAGAATTGTGAAGGACTCTGTGTCCACTGACAAAGACGGATAGGATTTGTAACCCTAGGTTCTCGGACTAAGGTAACCCCTTTATCTCTGATATTACTATTCATCCAACCTAACTTTAAGGGGCATCCTACAAAATGCTCTGCTAGAATCATACTCGTCGATTAGGAAGAGAGGTATGAGACAATGCGCGAGAGACAGGCGTAAAGATAATGTGCATACATGAGACACGTAGGCAGGTCCATGTATATAGAAAGGGTCGATGAGGATTGTGCGTGTGTATGTTTGCGAGAGGAAGAGTGCTTGTGATAAAGGTTAGTGAAAACAATTGTAAATGGTTACGAGAGGGAGGGAGGGTTATATCTAGAGCATGTGTGCGAGAAAGACACCTCAGGAGAGAGTGTGTGAGCATGTGTGAGAGACCACCGATGGAGAGTGAAACTACACGTAAAAGACTGCTCTACACATTGATTAAAGATATAAATTGTATCCAAATATTAGGATGGGATCATGACATTTGCAATTCGCGTAAGGAGCGGTCATTGATCCATCAGACATCTAGATTCTATTGAATTTGAGCATGTCTATGTTATTATTCGACATAATTGGTCCACATAGTTAGTATTTTGAACTCCAGACAATGCATCGCTTTAGAAATCGAATATAAACGTGAGTATAGTTCATGTTGTGTGTGTAAAGCACATTATACATACGAAAGTTACACAATGGACATTATAAATAGCTACATATGAACTAGCATACATTTGAATTCAACTTAAGGTGGTTTAAAAAAATCGAATTCAACATGAAGTCCATTCAATTATTTGAATTTGATATCATGGCATTTGTAAACCATACCTAAATTATGGGGGCACCAATCTTTTCTCTGATTTTGTACATAATAGCATATGTAGTCGTGTACAAAATAGATTCAAATTTAGCTCCTCCATTCCAAAATAATCGTAGTTATAGGATTTTCAAGTGTCAAAATTTCAAAAAGAAGCGGATAATTTAATGAGGTTTTGAAACATACAAGGTCAAATATAACGTTGTCTATTTAGGTCAATCCTCATAGCTCAAGAGTACTCTAAACATGAATGCTTGTGTTTCAAAATTTCAACGAAGCTCCAAAAGAGCCTCTACTCGCCCGAAACCGCGCGAGACCAATGTTTGGTAGTACAAGGAAAGTACTTTTCTAATAACTCCGACCCGTGAAACCTACCGGCCCGACGTCCAAAGGTCTAAACCTACCGGCCACGCAACCGCATCCGAAAAACATTCATACACAATGGCCACCTAAGCACACACGCGCGCGGCCGAAATCGCTCCCGCCCACTATTTGGGACACCTGGGATTACCATCCTACCCCCGACCCGCAGTAGGTTTGAAATTTAAGAGGGGGCAAAGTTTGTACTTTCCCCAAATTTCAAACAAGCGCGTCCCATCTTCTATTCAAAAAAGCCAAAAACAAGCGCGTCCCAGAGCGAAACATGGTTCCCCCCACCCGTCTGATTCCCAATTCGTACTCCATGGGCGCCAAAACTACCTCTCCACCAGCCGCGAAACCCCGGCGTCCTCCGTCCGCCACCCCATCCCACCCATCAACCGCCGCCATCCTCCATCACGCCGGAGCTGATACCCCAACGTCGTCGTCCACCGTAACCTCAACCGCAATGCCCTCCACGGCTAGTAGTTGAAGTTGAGGCCAAGCCGTCCGTACCCGAGCTAGTTCAACCACGCCGTCCTGCGCCTCACCGCTGCCGCTCCAACTTCGCCACCCTACACTGCACCGGAGCTGTTCCTGCTACGCCGTCCTTCACTGCCTCGGATCTGCTTCCCCTCCACCGACATACGGCCACGGCAACATAGTCAACAATTTGGCCATGGGTTCGACCAAGCCTGTGCCCTCCAGAACATCGGTTTCCCCTGTAAAAAGAAGAAGATCGGCGCGACATGTGGAGGTGACCACACCGGCAACCGAAAAAGGTACTCCTCTTCCCTTATTCATGCAAATCTTACGTCTCTGCTTGCACGGTATTCATCCCATAGAAGACACTAGTTGACCGCTTCTTCCTGATACTAGATGTTCCTAGTAACTCATGATGCACAAGGTTTCTCCTCATATACTATTTCACCTTAGCTAGAGGTCCGTCGCCCCCCTGAATTTCAATTTCTGGCCAGTTGATTCCCAATTAAGGGAAGCATTCCCCGGCGTAACAGGCGCTAGTACGCCTATTGTGTCGGGGAAGCAGTGCCTTGGTGTTTATCTTAGGGGCGTGTGCGGCCTAGAGCTATTGGCGCCTGATCTGGAGGTCGGCCGGGATTAAAGGGATGGCCTGGGGGCGCTGCCAAGCACGGCGGTGGTGTGAGGTCGATGGGAGGGTGGGGCGGCGGAGGCAGGGGTCTGGGCCGGTGGTCGCTGGCGGTTCGAGAAAGATCGTCAACAGTGACTGGCGGGAGGTAGACGAAGGCCATCTGCCCGTTCCTTATAGATCAGACGGTTCATTAAAAAAATCGACTGGCCTATTTATTTTCAGTCGAATGTTATCTAGATATGACCACATGTGGTGGTGTGCTGGAGGAGTACCTACATTTCCTGTGCTCATATATTACAAAATCATATGGAGTAGAATCTAATTTTGTTTGCCATGCAATGTTGTAGAGCTATCATATGTCTCCTGTCATTTATTTTTCAGCCACCTGCTATCTGCTACTTTTACAGTGCACTAGTTCTGCACACACTTCACCCTTACTCTCACTATTGTGTTTTTATGCAAGGGTATTTCAGACTCTGCTGCCATGAGACAAGCCAAAAAGAAAAGAGAGAAGTCGCTCCAGCTTCGTATGCGGGTAGGCCAGACACGTTACAACGCTATAAAGGGTGCAGTGTCAGCAGATGGAGACAATAAACGTAGCTCTGGAGTTGATGACCTCGCTCGCAATGAACCACCATCCCAGGTGCTTGCTTTAACTTCGCGGTGTCATATGTGGTTGCATGTTCCATATGGTGTCTAGCTTGTATTCAAAAGGCCGAAGTCGGTAAGATAAGGAAAGATATTTTTTTACATGAACCACCATCCCGTGAGCACCAGAAGACAAATAGCTAGTCAGGGCACTGGCCGAGCCAGTGACAAGCCCAGCAAAGATAGGCATCACCTGGAAGCCAACTAAAAAGCTGTGATGTGGCGAAGCAGCCCGCCTCCCACCAGGCTCTTAGGTCCTAGATGATCATGCTCACCACTCCAGCCGGATGTCTAGCTTGTATTGCTTCCAATTTGGTTAAATTGCATCTGCTTAGCTTACACATTATACCTTTGAATATGACATGCCTTTCTGTTTTTGGTACATACTAGTACATCTGTGTATTCACCATGTTTTTACATCAAACTAATGTTGTTGTGTATCCCTCATCAATCACTTATGACGAGGCAGGCAGGCAAGGGGACTACTCCTCATTTAAAGAATGCAGCGTCAGCCTCCTGACATGATTCTCAAGAAACAGAAATGCTAGATGAAGATAGTGAATGTAGCTCTGTAGTTGATTACAGCATTTCCCCTACACTAGCATCGCAGGTGCTTGCTCTAACTTGGCAGTGTGATATGTGGTTGCATGTTGCATATGGTGTCTAGATTGTAATTCTTCTAATATGGTTAAACTGCATGTGCTAGTCTGCTTAGCTTATACATTATACATGTTAATGTGACATGCCTTCCTGTATTTAGTACATAGTACATCTATCTATTAAGCATGTCCTTACATAAAACTATTGTTTTTTTGTATCCCGCATCAATCAACATGATGAGACACCTTTAGTATATGCAGTGCGATATTAGTTGCAACTTTCATATGATTTATAGCATGCGCTGCTTCTAATTTGTTGAAATTCCATTTAGATGGGACGCTCTTAACTTGGCAGAGTCATATTGGTTGCATCTTTCATGTGGTGTCTAGCTTGCATTGCTTCTTATTTGCTGGAATGGTTTCTGCTTAGTTTACACAAACAGTTGTGAACATGCCATGACGTCCTATTTTTCATACATATTCCATCCTAATATCACGTGTTTGCCTTACATCAAAGTAGTGATTGTTAGTATCATGCATGAATGAGTTCCGAAGAGAGAATTTTATTGCTTTTTCTTGTTGGTTTTACTTGACAATTCAAAATCAATAAACGGAAGGAAGTTAGCAAGGCAGCGGATAAAGGTGCTCCTTCTGAACGGAGGGCCTCTATAGTTTCTACTCCTCCACACCCCCAAGATGATTTCCAAGACAACACATGCATAGACACTCAACAAAGCTATGTTTATGATTAGCACGTGTCCCCTAGTGCAGCATCACCGGTGCTCCCTCTAACTTGGCACTGTTATATGTGGTTGGATGTTATGTGTGATGTCTAGCTTGTATTGCTTCTAATTTTGTTGAATTCCATCTGCTTACTTTACACATTATACTTGAATAAGACACGTGTTCCTGTTTCTAGAACATACAATATCTGTCTATCACACCATGTTCTTACATCAAATTACTACTGTTGTGTAACCTGCAACAATCACTTATCATAAGACACGTTTGACTTCGGAGTGTGATATAGGTTACATCTCACATTATTTTCTAGCTTGTACACTAATTTGTTGAAATGACACTTATGACGAGACAGTTTTAACTTGGTAGAGTGATATTCGTTGCATCTTTCATATGGTGTCTAGCTTTCATTGCTTCTAATTTGTTGAAATGCCTTCTCCTTAGTTTACACATCATAAGTTGTGAATATGCAATGTTGTGAATATGCAATGGCACTAATGACGAGAGACCTCTAACATGGTAGTGTGATGTTGTTTGCATCTTGCATATGATTTATTTCTTGTACTGCTTCACATTTGTTTAAATGCCATTTATGATGAGACACTGTTAACTTGGCAGAGCGATATTTGTAGCATCTTTCATATTGTGTCTACCTTCCATTGCATTGCTTCTAATTTGGTGAAATGTCTTCTTCTTAGTTTACACATCATAGTTCTGGGTATCTCTTCCGTCCTGTTTTTCATACATATTACATCCTCCTATCATGTGGTTGTCTAACATCAAAGTTCAGTTCGTCTGCATCACGCATCAATTTGTTCTGAAGAACTAAATTGTTATTCGTTTTTCTTGTTGGCTTGACTTAACATGGCACAGAGAAAGAGGAAGAAACACAGAATGGCAGGGAATGAGAAGCGGATGAATCCTGCAGATTCTGCTGGTACTGATGGTGCAATAGAAGGTCAAAGTCCAGCGGAAAATTCTACAAACACGGCATCCCATGCTACACGAGTTGCAAAAAAAGCCAAACAAAAACAAATAGCTGCCACCAAACAAGCAGAGACAACCCTAGTTCTTGCAACACCTACCACAGTACTACCAACTGCACGACTTACTCATGCGTCAACTGAGCTAGCAGCACGTTCCCAAGCTCCCTTGCCACCTGACACTACTTCCCAATCACTCTTGACACAAGACGAGTTGGCAATATCAGATGAACCTTGTGAGCTTCAACAGCAAGAAGGTAGTTGGTGGAGTCAAGTTATAGTCGCATGCTTCTTTATATGTAGTCTCACAGTTTGATGTACACTAACACTTCCTATGTTCGTTGTTGGACTAGCACCTAGGTGCAAGAGGAAACAAACATCAGGGATAATGCTCGATAGGTTAACTAAATCTAGAGGAGGGAGAATGGAGATCCGTTTTGAGGCAGGTTTAAAAAGGCCACGTGATGCTACAGAGTCAGCCAAGTTAGTATCAGAGGCAGCGGTTGCCGTTAGGTGTCATGTACGTATCCTCCCAACATGGATTCAGTACAGGAATGACAAAGACGAAACCCAGTTCAACACCTTCCTCGACCATTTATCTATAAGTATGGTTATGTATGGAAACTAGTAATATAGTCTTGCTCTGTCCCATACTTTCTAGGTTGCTGATAATGAGACTCCCATAATTTTCAATAGATGAGGTTCAAGTTGGATAGCCAATATGATGCAACCATACAAGCTTGCACCCATGTTTTCAAGTCTACTCTGCAACAGTATCGGTATAACTTGAGGAAAACTCACTTTGAAGGCAAGGCTAACAATGAACTTTCCCAAACATCTCCAGTGGAAAATATATCGGATGAAGACTAGAGGGGCCTTGTTAAACACTGGTCTGATCTGAAGTATCAGGTACATTATATATATGTGATCAGATCACATGTTGAAGTCCTATTTATGCATGTGCCACACAAATCTATCTTCTTGTAGGTGAACTGTTCAAAGAACAAGGCCAACGTACGAAAGTGAAATTCCAACAGACGACAGGATCTCGTAGCTATATTGCACACTGCGAGGCTCTTGTAATTAGCTGCTGTTTCACTCTTTTCGCTGTACCATATTATCAGATCTATATTGACTTGTTCGAAATGCAGAGGAAAGCCCGCAAGGACCAAAAAGTATCTGAACCAAATGCTATGGAAATCTTCAAGGACTGTCACACCAGCAAGAAGAAGGGCATGACTACACCAGTCAAAGCCGCTGTTGTAAGTCCTTAATCCTCATGCCTTTTAACTACTACTTACTCTGACTTGTGCCTTGAACTGCATGGTTTGTAGCCAATGTCTATTACTCTTTTCAAATTTATACACAATTGTCTTAGCGTATCATTGCACCTTACAAGGTTTAAAAGAGAGGAGTGATGTTCCTTTGATCTTGACCCGTAATCTAGTTCCGTGTTGGACTTGCCCACACAACGTTACAATTGCCTGTTTGTCTGTTCTCAGTTGTTTTGTGATATGAATGATGTCATACTATGCTTACCGTATTATAAACTTCGTCTCTTTATCCTTAGCCCTCAATACACTGTGAAGAAATAGACAATACATTAGCGATGGTACGTGGTCATATGTTTGGAACCTGGTTTTATTATGTACTTTGCAGTAAAATACAACTAATATTTTACATGGGTTCACCAGAATAAGTTCTGTATATAGACCAAAGCTATTTTGTTTGGTTTTGTTGCCTCAATATCTTCTGTTCTGGTACTACTAATTTAAAACCTCAACTTTTTAGCAAGCTATGGGAAAATGGTGGAACCGCCACCTTCTGAAGGTGGCGAGGCAACTATAATCGCAATGTCAGCTTTTGCTGCAGTGGGTCAGTACCTGTCCACTAACAGTGCCAAAAGCACGTTCCTGCGTAATACTAGGTTGGTTGTTAAGGCAATATCGTCCAAACTGCCTCATGATCAAGATACCCAAGCTCAAAGCAATGTTGTATCTGCGCTCCCGACACAAGTCCATTCCCTAACAGAGACCCTTTGTGAAACAAGGAGAAACATTGCTCAATGTCGTCAAGATATGCATGCTTTTGAAACCAGACTATCAGACATTTGCTATGTTGTTCAGGAGCCTAGGGGAAATGAAGGCGAGGGTTATGGTGCTCCATCGGACAATACAACATGAAAACATAACAGTCAGGTCAAATGAACTGAGCTTCTGAACTTCTGGTGGTGCATTTATCTGCTAGACTGTTAAGTTTTATGCCAACCTTCCTTTTGTTATATAGTTGTAATTAGTTTTGGTGCAATACGAAATTTATTCTTAACGTGCAGCCACCGGCTGAAGAAAACAACAAGCCATTTTTGTATAGTGTAGGGTGTTCCCTATATTTGCACTAGTGGCGATCTTTGATGCCGAGTGGATGTAATCTGTGCAATCGCCTTAATAGCCTAGCATTAGTTTCGGCCTTATTTATTTCCTAGTCTTGTTTTTCCCTGGTTTGCTAGTGGCCGCAACTACCATGGGCCATATACGGGCCATAGGATCCATGGGTCTCCTACGGGCCGTCGATAAATGGGCCTGTAATCAGTGGGCCTCGGGCCGTCGGATAAACGGATCTACATGGGCCGTAATCGGGCGTAATTGGTATCGGCCCAGCACGGTAATAGGCCGTTAACAGGCCGTAGGACAGCAAAGGCTTAATTCTGTCACAGGCATAACGGGTCGTTAATGGGCCAAAATATAGGACGGGCTGGAAACGGCGCAACGGGTTAACATGCCAGAAATGGGCTGACTCTTGCCATGGGCCGAATTTGGCCCATTAGGGTAACAAGCCAGTAACGGGCCGACTCTTGCCATGGGCCGAATTTGTCCCATTAGGGGAACAGGCAAGTAACGGGCCGACTCTTGCCATGGGCCGAATTTGGCCCATTAGGGGAACATGCCAGTAACGGGCCGGAAGTAATCGAGGGCCGAAAAGGAGCCCAAGAACGTATGGGCCGTCAATAGGCCGAAATCTAACACGGGCTGGAAAAGGCCCATGTAAATCACGGGCCGTTAACGGGTATAAAGAAAATTAATGTTCATTATGGGCTAGAGTCACCATGGGCCTGTAAAGGGCCGAAAGATACGAAGGCCTCATATGGGCCGAAAGACGTCGTGGGCCATACATGGCCCGAAAGTGAAATGGGCTGGTGTTATATTCGACGGTCCACATGACGTTGTTGGGCCGATTTCCTTTAGGGCCTAACGGGCCGTAAAATGGGCTATTTGCGAAGAGACCGCTAACAGACTTTTCATGGGCCAGCCCGTCAACTTTTGACCAAGTCAAACGGGACGGCTTTGTAAGCTAAATGGGCCAGTGGTGGGCCGTGGCACGTGTTGACTATACATAGGCGCCCATCTGACCCACTGACGAGCTAATACGTGTTTCTTCCGGCCAATAAGAATTTTACACGTGGAAATTTCCCATTGGTCGGGGCTGTTAACGGGTTATCGGATCCAAAACCCGACCCGATAGCTTAACAGCGTTCCGTTACGGTGGATGCCACGTGTCGGTCACCCTTGACGAAAGCACTTCTATGACGCGCGATTTATCGTCATGGAAGTGGACACTTCCGTGATGATAATTTTGGTAATGTCATGGAACACTTCTACGACAGCATAGGTATGACTATCTTGATTCTGTCATAAACTCGTCATGGATGTACATGCATGACAAAAAACACGACCTACTGTGACAAACACGTATCATCACGGAAGTGTATTTTTTTTGTATTGTGATATCCAATGGCCAGTAGTGCTCGGATTTGCCATCTTTGTACCGTCGGATTGGCTTCATCCAACGACCAACTTTCAACGTTTTTCACACACTATATAGGGGGTATAGATATAGATGTGCCGGTCCGTTGCAATGGATCCAAAGTATATCTATTTAGTGGAGTGCACTCTAAACACATTATCTATTTATTTTTCTCTAACCTTCCGTAGCCATGCAACCAAGCCACATAAGCTTCATGGGTGCCCCCCACATCATACTATGTTGATTGAAAAAAAGATAAATCACCCAAAACAAGATCTTCCCGTTTTTTGTTCCTACGATGTTGTGCCGTGCACGTACCTACTAGTTGTATAGTGGTAGTACTAGTAATATAGTATTAGGAGTACAAACTTGGTACTAGTAGGAGTAGTACTAGTACGGAATGCTCCTACTCTATCAATGAGCCCCGTCTGACACCAAATTTCTTGGCTTCCGTGCTACAGCTAGATCTTCCCCTCGTTTCTGTTTTCCAACCCGGCGGCGGGCGGGGTGTCGGTTTGCTCAACAGCGGTCCCACATGAAAGTGAAAATGCTAGGCAACACGCCTTCCCTAAGCTATGTGTCGTGCCGGACGGGCCGTGTTGTACTCCCGATTCCCGGGCGTGTGGGGGTGCGACGCGAACGCGGCATGCCTTTTCCTTTTACCAGCAATGTGCCGTGCGTTGCGACGGATCCAAAGTAGTAGAATAGTAGTATTTGTTCACAAACTTGAAAGAAATCACTATTGTTTTGATATACTCCTAATATATTACTCCCTCCGTACCTAAATATTTGTCTTTTTTGAGATTTCAAATGGACTATCACATACGGATTATATAGACATATTCTAGTGTTTCTAGCAAGATGCCCGCGCGTTGCACGAAGTTGATGGAAAAGGTAAGCACAACTTATACATTGACGGATGGAGTACTAGTTACAGTGATGCATATACTTAAGCAAAGGGATCGCACATGTCGGTATTGACTGGAATGAGAATGCAATAGCACAATAATAATTAAGGCCACGATGATGCGATCGCAATGGTGGTTACAGAAGACAAGAAGAAAGATGGATCCACGAATGTACGACCTTCTCCTCCTCAACTTAGTGCGCCAGGCCACCGACCGGCGGCTAAGGAGCGGCGGCTTTTGTGGCGAGGTCGAGGTGCTTCTCAGCAAAGGCATCCAAGGCTTCCAGCCGGTTGAGGAAGGCCAACGTCGTAGCGTCCTCACTGGCCTTGTAGATAACTATGTACATGATTTGCTCGGACACATGGACATGTAGGTCGACGAATTCTTGCAGGGCGAGGTGCCTCGCGGCGAGCGCAACCTCCAGGTGGACATTCTTCGTGGCGTCGGCGGGCAGTCGCAGGGCCACTAGTGCTTGAAAGAGGTTTCGGCCATGGAGGCCGATTAGGGTGGCAGGCAATGAGGAGCCCGGGCGCGTGGGCTGGAGGAGTACGGCGATGTCGTCCGCGAGCTTCTTGAGGACAGTGAACTTGTTGCTGGTGGCAACGATCATCTGGTCCAACTGAGAGTCGTAGTTGGCGTCGACGGCGGCCATCCACCAGCCGGTCTCCAGCACCGTCTGGAGACGATCCTCGGCGCCATGCCGCAGGCCGGCATCGTGGACCATCTGGCGCAGCAGCTGGCCGCTCACGCGCATCACCTCCATGGGTCTAGACTGAGCTCTTTTGCACTTAGTGTAGGTGCTTAGGCAAATGCTTAGGTGCGTACGATGTGGTAGATGCATTGGAATGGAGGGGCGCCTTCATATGAGGGCAATGAGGGCAAACTGCTTTGCATTCACATCGTGCAGCCTCTTTTCCCAGACCTCCTCCCATTACTTCCCTCATGCATTAATTGAAGGAGGATGCATTGGTCGTTCAACATATCGGGAACCGCTACTCCCTCCCTCGTCTGCATTAAAGCCGTATCAGGAACTGCGCCGCCCGCTGTCAAATCAAATACTCCCTCCGTCTAGGTGAGTATTAAGTCATCTTACGAAAACCAAATAGTAAACAGATAGGCGTGGTGCATTAACTCTCATGTTGTTTCTTATTTTTTTGACATAAATAGAGGAATCAACCAAGAAGAGATGTGGGGCTTGTATGCTTTTAATGACTTGAGACTATCAAACATGACATGCAGTGGTCAGTTCGTTGCACAAGAACAAATACAACCCACATCAGCACACATGCACCTTATATAGCATCACATCCAATGGCTATAAAAGATGAATGAGACCAAATTATATCTCATCTAGATGAGTTCTAGCAAAACTGTATTAATAATACTTAGTACTCCTGCGCCATGTATCATATATTAGTATCATGTAGTACTTTATTTATTTCCATGTATGACACATAGTACTCAACTCTCTCTCTTTCTTCATTTAATTCTATGACACCTCATCAAAATTGCTAAGGCTAGTACCTTTACAACCAGCATTAGCAAATACGAAGTACTAAACATTAAGTTCTCTCGTTTTCCTCTCCACCTTGGTCACCTAGACGGAGGGAGTATACTGCGCGGGCTTTTCCTGCGCGGTAGGCGGGGCAGTTCCGCCTAGTCGGTTCGACAGAGATGCGAGAAGATGAGGGAGTAGGGCAAACGTAGGGCTGTGTGATTTGACAGCGAGTTACTGCTGGACAGGTGGGGCCCCGTGATTTGGCTTGCCATTATCATTTTAACTGCGGCGCTACGACCGGCGTGAGTCTCCCGATTCCTGACCACCTCCATATAGGTGCCTCTCCCAATGCTCCACCATGTAGTAGAGGCTGGCTCTTGCATGAGAGCCTACTTCTCCACTTTTTCCTTGCCTCTCTTTCCTCCACATATGCAAAAATGCCCTGTAAAGCGCACTATTGTACTTACTTGCTCCTACAGGTCCTTAAGCTTGCCACATAGGCATAAAGTCTGATGTGGCAAGTTAATCAAGAAGAGAGAGACTAGTTTGGTGACCCAAGGAAGAAACGGTGCTAAGCCGTGTACCTAGGTGAAAAGACAATTTTGAGTCTATAGCTAATTAAATGAAGCAAACTTAGCAACACCATTTCATTGGAAGAGGTCACTCCTTGGCAAATGCAATAAATACTAGTACTCCATGTGTCCCATAACATAAGAACGTTTTTGGCACTACACTAGTGTAAAAAATGTTCTTATATTATGGGACGGAGGGAGTACGAAGAAAGAGATAGAGAGAAGTAAAAAAAATACACTTATAGCCAAAACCTTGTTGTAGTATGGGTGACTAAGTGATGACTATGTATGACATGCCAACATCAGATAGCCTAACGCACCGTGTTAAATCTCCAAGGGTGCGACCGCATGAGTGACGCGACGGTCGTGGTAGGCGCGACCACGATACGGGATGCTGGCAGCCCTTGGATCTGAGATCAAACGGTCGCATGCTAAGTTGCTGAAAATTTGCAGAATAACCCTCCAGGATAGGATATTCACCCATAGGTCTAGAATCACGCCATGCAACCGTTCGATCTCAGATCCAAGGGCTCCCGGAAGCCCGTATCATGGGAGAATGGAAAGCCACTACCCTGCCGTTCGCACACTGGCAGTTCGCTCCTACTCGTCCCTGCACGTCCTTCAATACTACAGTGGTTTGCTCCTAGTCGTCCCGTCCATTCACATTACGGCAGTTCCAGTAATCCTAACCCTCCTCCCAAATCCATGGCGTCCCAAATCTCCCCGATCGGCGGTGTGTACAAGGTTAGAACCATCACCGGCGATGAGTTCGACATCATCTACACCCGTTCTTCCGCGACGGTGAAAGGATGCCTTTCTCGCTTCAGACGCATGTTCGAAGACTCATATGATGAGTGGGTCGCTGGGCTAGATGTTGAGTACACCACAGTCCTGGGACGAGACAAGGATCTAAAGGACGAAGAGAGGAAGAAGCCCAATGTGATCCATGTTTGCGTGCATGACTTATGCTTGGTCTACCACATATGCCATGCCGATGTTGAGTGCTAGGATTTTAAGGACTTCCTTGAGAGCAACCTAGTCAAATTCGTTACTATAGACTTTAGTAACGACAAAGAAGTCTGATAACCCGCAAGTATAGGGGATCACAACAGTTTTCGAGGGTAAGGTATTCAACCCAAATTTATTGATTCGACACAAGGGGAGCCAAAGAATAGTCTCGAGTATTAGCAGCTGAGTTGTCAATTCAACCACACCTGGAAACTTAATATCTGCAACAAAGTATTTAGTAGCAAAGTAATATGATAGTAGTGGTAACGGTAGCAAAAGGTAACAGTAGTAAAAGTAGTGTTTTTGGTATTTTGTAGTGATGATAGCAATAGCAACGGGAAAGTAAGTAAGCGAAGAACAATATATGGAAAGCTCATAGGCAATCGATCGGTGATAGAGAATTATGCCGGATGCGATTCATCATGTAACAGTCATAACCTAGGGTGACACAGAACTAGCTCCAGTTCATTGATGTAATGTAGGCATGTATACATGCTTATGGAAAAGAACTTGCATGACATCTTTTGTCCTACCCTCCCCGGCAGTGGCGCCAGAAAATAGTCTTGATAACCCACAAGTATAGGGGATCGCAACAGTTTTCGAGGGTAAAGTATTCAACCCAAATTTATTGATTCGACACAAGGGGAGCCAAAGAATACTCTCAAGTATTAGCAGCTAAGTTGTCAATTCAACCACACCTGGAAACTTAATATCTGCATCAAAGTATTTAGTAGCAAAGTAATATGATAGTAGTGGTAACGGTAGCAAAAGGTAACCGTAGTAAAAGTAGTGTTTTTGGTAATTTGTAGTGATGATAGCAATAGCAGCGACAAAGTAAATAAGCGAAGAACAATATATGGAAAGCTTTTAGGCAATGTATTGGTGATGGAGAATTATGCCGGATGCGGTTCATTATGTACCAGTCATAACCTAGGGTGACACAGAACTAGCTCTAGTTCATTGATATAATGTAGGCATGTATTCCGGATATAGTCATACATGCTTATGGAAAAGAACATGCATGACATCTTTTCTCCTACCCTCCCGTGGCAGCGGGGTCCTTACGGAAACTAAGGGATATTAAGGCCTCCTTTTAATAGTACCGGAACAAAGCATTAACACATAGTGAGTACATGAACTCCTCAAACTACGGTCATCACCGGTAAGTATCCCGATTATTGTCACTTCGGGGTTAACGGATCATAACACATAATAGGTAACTATAGACTTGCAAGATAGGATCAAGAACACTCATATATTGATGAAAACATAATAGGTTCAGATCTGAAATCATGGCACTCGGGCCCTAGTGACAAGCATTAAGCATAGCAAAGTCATAGCAACATCAATCTCAGAACATAGTGGATACTAGGGATCAAACCCTAACAAAACTAACTCGATTACATGAAAGATCCCATCCAACCCATCACCGTCCAGCAAGCCTACGATGGAATTACTCACGCACGGCGGCGAGCATCATGAAATTGGTGATGGAGGATGGTTGATGATGACGATGGCGATGGATTCCCCTCTCCGGAGCCCCGAACGGAATCCAGATCAGCCCACCCGAGAGGTTTTAGGGCTTGGCGGCGGCTCCGTATCGTAAAACGCAATGAATTCTTCTCTCTGATTTTTTTCTCCCTGAAACACAATATATAGAGTTGGAGTTGGAGTCGGAGAGGCGACAGGAGCCCACGAGGTAGGGGGCCGCGCCCTAGGGGGCAGGCGCATCCCCCACCCTCGTGGAGAGGTGGTGGGCCCCCTGGCCTTCATCTTTTGCATGTATTTTTCATATTTTCTGAAAAGTTGCTCCGTGAAGTTTCAGGGCATTCCGAGAACGTTTGTTTCTTCACATAAATAACACCATGGTAATTCTGCTGAAAACAGCGTCAGTCCGAGTTAGTCCCATTCAGATCATGCAAGTTAGAGTCCATAACAAGGGCAAAAGTGTTTGGAAAAGTAGATACGATGGAGACGTATCAACTCCCCCAAGCTTAAACCTTTGCTTGTCCTCAAGCAATTCAGTTGACAAACTGAAAGTGATAAAGAAAAACTTCTACAAACTCTGTTGCTCTTGTTGTTGTAAATATGTAAAGCCAACATTCAAGTTTTCAGCAAAGATTATAACTAACCACGTTCGCAATAACGCTCATGTAACATCCCAAATTCTCAATTTGGAATGTTATACATTAGATCATCATTGCATATCATATTTTATTGCATTTTGGTTGATCCTAGAAATTTCACGCAACTCAAGGACCCTCGGAGAGAGTTGGGGATTTCGTTATTTTCATATTTGAGTTTCATCAAATTTTGAAAATAGGATCATTTGATTTTATTTATTTTATCTTAATTATTTCTATTACAAAAATATGAGAGAGGGAATAAAATGACTTTCCCAAAATAAAGAAATATTGAGGATTTAATAATAAAATCAAATAAGATTTTATTTTGGGTTTTATTGCTATCTTATTTGAATTTAGGACAAATGTGCATTTTTCAAAATTGCATTTAGGCCCCAAATAAATGTTCATCTTGTCCGTCTTGATTTTAGAAGTCGAAGAAAATTTATTTCGAGATTTTTGGAGTCCATTTAGTATTTCTTTTATTTGTTTTTCTGCGCGTAATTATTAAAAAAAATCGAAACGACCTAACCGGGTCGTGTCCGACTAGGACACGTGGCCTGGCCGGCCCTTAAAAGCCGCGAGGGCCCGAGCGGAGCCGCAGCGCCCCAGCCGAAACCCTAGCCGCCAGGAGCCGCCGCCGCCTTGCCCCGATCTACGCGCCAGCCGCCATCGCCGCCCGCCGTCGCCGCCACCCGCCGCACCAGAGCCGCGCCGCCCCGCCGTCGTTCGCCGGATCCGCCCGAGGTAGCCGCCGTTGCCTCGGTTTTCGCAAAGAAAACCGATCCGTTTTTTTCGAAAACCTAGATCCATTTTTTATTGTTCCGGTTCGGTTTATTTTCCAGTTTAGTTTATTTAGCGAGTGTTCGCTCGTTCGTTCGTTTTAACGAACGCGTTCTCCGTTTAGCCGCAGAAAACGAACGTTCGTTCGTTATCCCGTTCGTCGTTTTTCTTTTTCTCAGATTTTCCGCGATTATTTCGGACCATGATTTCTGATCCGATTTTCGTTTTAGTATAACTTTTCGCTCGTTAATCGGAATCAGGCGATTCAAGCGCTTGGAGTTTCATCTCGAAACCCTCTTTTCGTTTAACCAACTCAAACAAGATTTTTTTTCTGTAAAATTTGACTTGGATCCAGATTAGTAAACGAAGTTTGTTTCTTTCGTTGCTTCGTTCGATTTGTTTCTTTTTGCCAACCGGAGTTCTTAAGTTGAACTTTCTGGTTAGATCTCTTATTTGAGCTTTACCTGTGCATTAGATGAGTACTTATTGTATGATTGTTTGTTTGCGATAGAGTACCCGGAGTGCGCCGCTTGCTACTTCGAATCGCTAGGTTTCACGGATCATCAACAAGGCAAGTAACACTTTGATCATACCATCTACTACCCAGTTTTTATTGCATTAGATCAATCCTCAAACATTGCATGATTAGGATTAATTAAATTGTGGGTTTTGAAAAGTAGATGAGGTAGTACCTATTACCTATTTTATTATCAAACCTTTGGGAGTTACTTCTATGTTTGCTTATATTGCCATGCTATGCTACACTACAAGAAATATGTCAACTTGTGACCTTGACTATTGGTCACTAAAAGGTCATTGTTTTTCATTTGCGAACTTTTGTGACCAAAAATAGAAGGTCAAAAGCTGGCGGTCGTAAACTGAAATTAACGACCTTCTCTGTGAGAAGGTCATAGACATTTACGGTCAAAATATGCCTATTGTTTTGTTTTGGTAACTAGCAGCCTCCCCAGGACACGTAGGCATCCGACGTGGCAATCTGATGTGGCACAAGAATCAGCCCGGTCCAATTCGATTTTCTACATGGGCCTAGTCCAACAATTCGGCCTTTTTAATGTTTTTTCCTGTGCTTTTATTAGCTATATGGGTCTGGCCCAGTAATTCGGCCCATGTATTATTTTTTGGGCAAGCCCTTTTAATATATGTATTTTATGTTAATTTCGGTTAGCTACATGGGCCTGGCCTACAATTTGGCCTTTTTATTTTCTAGCGCACAACATTTTGCAGTCAATTTATTTTTTATTTCCAGATTTTTTTTCCCAGCTCCAGTTTACAGATGGGTCCCAAATGTCAGATTTTTCACAGCTTATTAATAAGCAATATAGATGTATATATCAAACAGACAGAAGAGAGAAAGCATATGAAAATCTTCAAATAACAGCTAAAATAAGTTTATTACAGAACAGAACACGTGAAACTACATACACTCATTCATATCACACCAACCAGTTTCCATACACTCATTCACATCACATCAACCAGTTTAACCATCGAATCTTGCATACCCAAGAACTTCAAACTTCACCCAAATCCACACAATCATAAATATTGGGATCTACAAATAGACTGCTCTGCCAGTACAAAAGCTAGCTACTCTTGGATACCACAGAACATGCTCTTCAACATGGGTAGAAGTCCTCAACGGAGTTCTACCAACGGAGTTCCATTCACCTACAAGAACAGAATGGAATATCAAGTACTTGCATTCTTCAAGAAGATTACAACCAACATATATATGTAGAAGGACATCAGGAAAGCTGATGGAGCAAAATCAAACAAAAGATAAATCAAGTAAACAAACCATTTGGAAAAAATATATACTACCAGGCTTGAACATGAGCATAGAAAAGAAAAGATGATTTCATGAAATTAAAACTGCCAATGAAAGCTGAATAATAGTGCAGCTGATTAGCTCCTAGTATGGAGGAATATCACAAAATTAAACAAGATGGTCGTGCAAGTTTCTATACAAGTATTCGTGATTACAGTTTGTTATCGTCGTCTAAATTCTCCAACATGCACAAAATTAATTAATATATCTGAATGTGCTACCAATGAAGCAAATTCTAAAAGATACACGGACAGGGCTTAATTAGCCAACCATGTCATTCTATAAAACACACAACAAACTCAATGATAACATGTATAGTTATTACCATATAACATGGGAAACATACCTACTGTCCACATATTTCATAATGTAAATAGCTAAATGCTGCAGGAAATAGATTGTTGAGCATTTCCGCCCTTCTTTCAAGCCAGCACCAGCATAACACTCTAACTATAACAAGATCCACACAGACCACCATCTGCAGAAACCGCACACACAAAACAACTAGGGTTGAAGAGAGTGAGATTACCTTGTCACCGTAGATCTTAGAAGACACCTCATGCGTGAGGAAGTCCTTGTCGTCCATCGCCAAGCAGCAAGATGCTGGTGGAGCATCCCTCACCAAGCCTACAGGAAGTTTTGCATATAGTTAGAAAACCTGGAAACGTACAGGATGGACTACCATAACATAGAATTGACGGAAAAAAACTAAAGAGCATGTAACTGAACCTCCTACAGCTCTAGCCTCTAGCATGCACTCGAGATTCAGTTCCCACGAATCCAGAAGAGCAATCACATACATGGCAAAGAAGCTTTACAAGAAAAAAAAGCTACTGCTATAGATTGCAATGAAATCAAAGTACTACAGCAGACTAAGAAGGAACAAAAAAACATTACCAGGACGAAGGGATGCTCTTGAAACCTCCATGCTTGACCTTTCATATCAGTACAGTAGGCACTGCAAGTGAACGACAAATAAGAAAGTGATATGCATAAATAACTCATCCATCTATGTTCATATTTTAATTTCAATAGCATGGTACACCCATAAAGAACAATAGTTTGCTACCTACTAGCAAAGTATAAGACCTGAATCATATAGTATAAATGAATCAAGAAAACAAGAACTGACAACGAGAACTGCACACTAGTGCACCAAATGATCAACATCAAGCATAGTATATTCACATAAGTTTGCTAGTGTCACAGAATTAAGCAGTGCAGGTAAACATCATCATCGGTGTATAATTGCCAATATAAACAAGCCATGTAGAAATGCCAAGTTACAGAAACTGCATCACAAATATGATTTGCCTTTGGTGTTTGCCATACAACAACAGCAGTAGTTGATCATGGAATCTAACAGAGTTTAGCTCATGCAGGGCAAACATAACTGACACAAAAATCATACAGTTCAGATCAGGAATAAACCAAACAAGCAAACATCCAATACAGCTAAACTAAGCACAGAACCACAACATGAAGAGTAAACCAATCACTATATAGGAGGCTTGGACTGCATACATGGTCATCCTTGAGGTAGAGGACCATCTTGGTACCCCTGCCGAGATGCTCCCTAGACGTATCACAAGTGACGGTGAAAGAACGACCAGCCTGGGACTCCCACACGTACTGCTCATCGTTGTTGTGCTTCGTGCTGACAATGACCCTCTCGGCAAGGGAGATGGGGTAGAAGCCAACACCGAACTGCTCCTTCTCGGTGCTCTTCTCAGTCCACAGGGAGATGGGGTGCTCCTCAAGGTATTGCATCTGAAAGCAAATTATATAAAATCAGACAATGAGCAGAAAGAATGTGCAAACCAATAATGTAAATAAAAAAGATTTGAAGAACAGCCAAACATACAACAATACTATATCAGAAATAAACTACGAGAACACATCAGAAATAAACTACGAGAACACATCAGAAATAAACTACGAGAACACATAGAAATTCCATTAAGATGCATAATTCCAGAACAGCAATTTTTAACAGTTCCATAATGCAGTATTATAATTAAAATAGATATAATGTTTAATTGTAAGAGGCCAGAACCATATAAATTACTAAATACAAAGAAAGCATACATTATCAATTAATAGAGAGGGTCAATCAATAAGGATGAGTTAACCCATGCATTCCTCATGTATGCATGCATTAGAATATAGTTAACAAAAAGCACATCATCAATTTAATTATTTCACCATCAAATCTGAAGTAATACTACCAATCATAGTTAAAATGGCTAGGACGCAACTCATATCTATAAGGAGGTTCCATACTACAACCATCACAGATCTGAAATGAGCTGAGTTCAGGTATGATAAAATTACTGGTACCAAATTAATACATGACTATTACCAGTTCTAACAGCAAGCTGGTTGAGCAGTGAGGCATTCCAGATACCATTGCATAAAACTTATAACACTACAATCAAACTTCTACATAAAAGAAGATACACAGGCCGTCGGATAAGTTGCACCAAGATAGGTGTACTTAATAGTTAGACCATCTATGTTCTGACTATGAATCCGTTGCAAGCATGTGGGCATGCCTACCAAAAGTCAAGACATTATTATGAATCTGATTGCCATTTATTTCAAAAGGCCGTGGCAACGCACGGGCATGTGTTCTACTAGTATCAATAGTGGATATCATTGCAGGAAGAAAACACAACACTTGCATGTTCAAACTTCAGACCATAAGCAAAAACTCCTTGTGCCATTAGTTTAAGCCTGCAGCCACAGAGGAACAAAGTGGACACAAACTAAAAACAACAGAGGCGCCAGATGCCTCAACTCCAAACACAAGGTTTTTATTCTCAACAGAGAACAAAAGCAACACACACATGCACGTGAGAGGCATCATTCCCAGTTGTTGAAGTACAGATCAAACATTTACCATTACGCACTTCATCCAGACATCTGCGGCTCATCATGGATAATCCTGGGTGGTTCATCAACTAATCATCATGACAAAGATTAACTGGCATAGTGGCATTGACTAAACTCGGCCTTAGTACAAGTGAAACTATGACTACAAGAATAGCACCACCATGACCAGTGGGCTGCTCTGCTTCTGCTAGCAACTACAAGAATGGTAGCACGTCAAGCATCAGCGACCGTACATGTTTCAGAGAAGGGAAATCCCCAAACCCAGTGCCTCCGGAGCGAACCAGATCGGATACGAAGTGCTGGGTCAGAAGATGGGCGGTGGCACAGATGAAAAGGGAAGCGAGAGGGGAAGGGGAAGGGGACCTGGAAGGGCTCCATGGAGTCGGAGCAGCCGAGCCTTCGCCGGCTCCCTCCTCGCACGGAGCGGAAGAGCGGCGTCAAATCCCACCCACCGCATGGCTGTGTCGTCGCCCGAGAAGAAACACATGGGGGCACCTCCCGCGGCGCACGATTGTGGGGAAGGAGAAAACCTCCAACACCTCCGTCGCGGCCAAGCTCGAATCTCGTGACGATGAGGTGGAGGGGCGCGTATGCGCTGTGGCTGTCGCGGATCTTGGAGAGCCGTCTGACCGCCTCCATCTTGGGCCTATGTAGGGAAAGAAGGCGAGGGGGAGGGTGGATGTCGCCGGCGGAGGGTGAGGGAATTGGAGGGGATGGTGTTGGAGGGCGAGAGGGCAACGACGGCGGAGGGTGAGGGGATTAGTTCGCGCAACAGCGGCGCCGTCGTGCTCCGGGCGCGGTCGTAGGAGGGGCTGCGGAGCCAGCGTAGAGGGTACGGTGCCGGCCGTGGAGACGAGGCTGCGGTGCCAGCCATTAAGCGTAGAGAGAAGGAGGAGGGCGGCGCGACCAAGCGCGAGGATGGATCTGGGGAGTCGAGGGGAGGGGGAGAGGGTGGGTGAGTGGGGGTGGAGGCGGGTGGGGATCTGGGAATCGAGGGGAGGGTGGGTGGGTGGGTTAGGGTTTTTGATTCTCAGTAGAAGCTCCACCGTTGGATAGGTGCATGATGGATGGCTCAGATTGCGCCCAATTTGGTGATCCGCGTGAAGGCGGTTCCTTCCGTCTTATTGGCCGGTTGTCTCGCACTTGAATCTTAAAATTTTAGACCCAAAACTCTGATTTTGTTAAACATAACAATGCCATAGTTTGTCAAAATGATCTCGTTTTTTGCATAAGTGTGCATCTTGGAATGGCAAACAACGGCATAGTTCGACAGCTTTCATTTTCTTTGCACAAAAAAGTTATTTTCCATTTTCCTAGTGCATAAAAAGGTTTTTTTGTGAAGAAGCTACCAAATATTTGTTCTAAAATAGCACAACTCCATTTTTCCAAAATATTATACCACATTTTATGTAAAATTGACCAAATAGTTACATGTCAAAAGTTTTTGATCCACCTCTTATAAAAAAACAAAATTCACCCATTGAGTAGGAAGCAGGGCAAATTTGAGCAACACCTACCTCATAGTTTGTTCAAATGATCTCATATTATGCACAAGGGTGCATCTTGGAATTCCAAACAATGTTGCCTAAGGGAGCTTTCATTTTCTTTGCACGGAAATTTCATTTTCCATTTTTTGAGTGCCCGAAATGAGTTTTTTGTGAAGGACCTACCATATATTTATTGCAAAATTCGACCAAATCAATTTTGTAAAATACTAGGCCGTATTTAATGCACAATTGACCAAATGGTTGGGTGTAAAAAGTTTTTATCCACCTCTCGTGAAGAAGACAAATTTCCGCCGATTCAGATTTGAACTGTAGCTACCTCGTAGTTTTTTGTGAAGGACCTACCATATATTTATTGCAAAATTCGACCAAATCAATTTTGTAAAATACTAGGCCGTATTTAATGCACAATTGACCAAATGGTTGGGTGTAAAAAGTTTTTATCCACCTCTCGTGAAGAAGACAAATTTCCGCCGATTCAGATTTGAACTGTAGCTACCTCGTAGTTTTTTGTGAAGGACCTACCATATATTTATTGCAAAATTCGACCAAATCAATTTTGTAAAATACTAGGCCGTATTTAATGCACAATTGACCAAATGGTTGGGTGTAAAAAGTTTTTATCCACCTCTCGTGAAGAAGACAAATTTCCGCCGATTCAGATTTGAACTGTAGCTACCTCGTAGTTTGCTCTTTATTTTTTTTCCAAAAATCATTTCTAGATACATAAGTATCTATTTAATCAGAGAAACATCAAAAGGTCTCCAAGATTCAACAACTAGCTAGGAACGGTCAAGCCCGCCGTTTTGACAACATTTTGAAACGGGCATGAAAAATTCAAAAAAAATCAAAAAATTTGAAAACCTCCGCATTGTGTCATTATATGTGACTAAGTTTCCATAAAAAATAATAAACTTGTAATACGGTAATTATTTTAAAAAAGTGTTTTTAGAAATGAGTTATCATGTGTGAAGATTCATGGCTTTCAAGCCAAATGATTAATCTTATGGCCACATTCATGGCATAGTTTGTTCAAATGACCTCATATTGTGCACAAGGGTGCATCTTGGAATTCCAAATAATGTTGCCTAAGGGAGTTTTCATTTTCTTTGCACGGAAAATTCATTTTCCAATTTCTGAGTGCCTGAAATGAGTTTTTTTTGTGAAGGCCCTACCATACATTTGTTGCAAAATTGGACCAAATCAATTTTATAAAACACCAGGCCATATTTAATTCACAATTGACAAAATGTTTGGGTGTCAAAAGTTTTGATCCACCTCTGGTGAAAAAGACAAATTCCCGCCGATTCAGCAGGAAGCGGGTCAAATTTAAACTGCAGCTGCCTTATTGTTTGCTCTTTATTTTTTCCAAAAATCATTTCTAGTTACATAAATATCTATTTAAGCATAAATACATGGTTTGCTGGCGATACGTCGAGGTTTGGATGGTGCCCCAGGGCCCCAACTCCAAAGCGCGTGAACTCGCTTGCCTGGTGCGTGGTCACCGCGTGACCTTGGCGTTGACATGCGTTCTGGGAGACCTAGGCATGTCTAGAGGGTTGGGCACTCCCCGAGTAGGTGCTAGGATGAAGATTACAACAAAATAATCTCACAAGGAGACCGACCTATGCTCAAAGATGAATTAGCAGCCAAGTGTTTGATTGGCAGTATGAGAAATGCACACGGCCAATGGGTGTGAGTTTTGGTTGAGGATGATCATATACTAAGAAGAATGTCTTTGCAAATTTTCAGATCAAAAGGAGGATCCTAGGTGGTACTTGCTTTGCAAAGTACCACATTGGACAGAAATATGAATGTTGAAGCTGGGCTCAAAATAATGAATGGATTGAGCTGAAATTTGGTGGAGGATGGTTATTTGGGCATTGGAATGCACCGTATCAAATTGATACCATTTGGACATGCCAAAGTTGTACTTCCTTCACAATGCTCTTCTATGGACAGAAAGTTGGGAAAACTAGTGAGAGAAATTGGATGAATGAAATGAGCTCAAATTTGGTGTAGGTAAGTTACATATGTATGGTTATGCCTTGGTAGATTTTCAGATCATTTGGGTAAGCCTAGCTAGTACTTACTTCACAAAGCTTCTCTCGAGGTAGAAATTTTGGAAATTTCTTGAGAAAGATTTACTAGGAAAATGGAGCTGAATATTATCATGTGGCAATGATTTGGCTATGGAAGAGTGCCCAAAGAGTTTGAGGGTAATAGGAGGGGCCTAGATAACACTTGCTTTGCAACGTGCCAATCTGGCCATAAAATATAAATTGAACCTGGGCTCACATAGATAATTTGACTGAGCTGCAATTTGGAGGAGGGTGATAATTTGGGCATATGAAGGAACTGATAAATTTCATGTCATTTGGATATATAAAAAAGTTACTTCCTTCACAATGCTTCAAGGTGGACAAAAACTTTGGAAATTTTCCGAGGAAGATTTGCTAGGCAAATGGAGCTGAATTTTGTCATGCGGCAATGATTTGGATAGGAAAGAGTGCCCAAGAATTCCGAGGGCAATCAAGAATATATAAATAGCACTTCCTTCATAAAGTGATGTTGTGAACAGAATAGGAAAATTAATATTGTTGAATTATTTTTTAACTAGTCAAGGAAGTATTTTTACATATTTGACGAAGATATGACCCAAATAATTTATGAGATTTTTTTGGGAATTTTCAGAATGACAGAAATATAGGTTGCTTCACAACCTAGGGCAAAAATTGACACATGGACATGACACATAGGCAAAACTGATGAGGTGGCGCCAAGTCATACCAATCCACCACAATTTACAAGGTTATGACCATCTATATTGGTCATGATCAGCTAGAAATAAGGCAGCGGACTAGTGCTGTCTGCTTTATGACCATTTCGTGTAAGGAAGTTACGACCTTTCTGACCAAAATGGTCGCAATGGTTTAGGTATTGGAGCCCCCCGAACAGGTTTTGACCAATTGGTCTGAAATGGTCATAGATCTATGACCAATTCTTCTAGGGTCACTGACAGAAGGTCACTAGTTGACATATTTCTTGTAGTGCTAGTAGACGTGGATTGGGTGAGTGTATCCATGACATATGTGAGATTGATAAATTAATGGTTTATTTAAGGTGGCAACTTAAACACACATCTGGGTGGATTGAGGCACCTGGGTATTCCAGCGATTGCCTGTTTTTCTTTTGGACCGCCACCCAGGCTCAAAGGGATCATGAGATTATTCATACTAGAAACTTCCGTGTGCAGCCACAAGCTACTATGGGCTCTAGCATAGTTGATTAAGTCATGCGAACTCTTACAGTGGTAGACTAGTAGATGTAGGGGAAAGTAGGTGTGACGGTCTACCCAATCGTAAGGTGCTAGCGCTTCTGAAAGACTATGTCTCGGTCATCCGTTTCTCAAACACCATGTAGTGCGAGAATCCCAACGGAGGAGATCGAGTCTTGTGGGGGAAAAGTGCGCAAACCTCTGCAGAGTGTATAAACTAATCATGGTTAGCCGTGTCCCCGGTTATGGACAACTTGAGTATCTAGTACTTGGATTATCATGTGAATCTCATCATGTTACTTTAATTAATATTGTTGGGTTTTAAATGTTGATGTTTAATTGGGATTGAGAGGGTGTCTACACTCTCAATGTTTAACAACTACCATGATAGTTAAATAAAATTTATTCCTTTGCAGTAGGGAAAATTGGCTTTACGCAAAACTGTAACCATAGAGCTTTTCACCAGCCATATATGCATGTAGTATAGCTTATTTCTTTCATTATTCTCTATGTGTTACCTTGCTAGCATATTCCATGTGCTGACCCGTTTCAGGCTGCAACATTCTTGTTGCAGACTTTTCAGACGACGAGTAAGGTGCCTTTAGGTCGTGGTTCTATACTCAGTGATGCCGTTGGAGTTTATGGACTCACTTATCTTCTAAGCCTTCCGCTGTTATCGTTATTAGATGGCCTTAAGCCATATTTATTGTAATAAGTTCTCTTTTAAGACTCTCGATGTAATAAGTGTGTGATTGCTACTCTGTTATAAATCCTTCAAGTACTGTGCGGTGTCAGCATTACTGATCCAGGGATGACACTGGAGCACAGAGATTGGACTGTTTGAGGTCTGGTCGCTACAGCTCAGGTCTCAAGTTTACTCATATCAATAGCATAATCAACTAGCGAGCAATAATAATAAATCTCGGATGACAACACTTTCTCAAAACAATCATAATATGATATAACAAGATGGTATCTCGCTAGCCCTTTCTTAGACGCAAAACATAAATGCAGAGCACCTTTAAAGACCAAGGACTGACTAGACATTGTAATTCATGGTAAAAGAGATCCAATCAAGTCATACTCAATGTAAATTAACAGTAATGAATGCAAATGACAGCGGTGCTCTCCAACTGGTGCTTTTTAATAAGAGGATGATGACTGAGCATAAAAGTAAATAGATAGGCCCTTCGTAGAGGGAAGCAGGGATTTGTAGAGGTGCCAGAGCTCGGTTTTGAAACAGAGGTGAATAATATTTTGAGAGGTATACTTTCATTGTCAACATAGCAACCAAGAGATGGCGATATCTTCCATGCTACACACATTATAGGCGGTTCCCAAACAGAATGGTAAAGTTTATACTCCCCCTTCCACCAACAAGCATCAATCCATGGCTTGCTCGAAACAACGAGTGCCTCCAACTAACAAGAGTCCCAGGGGGATTTTTCTTTGCAATTATTTTGATTTAGTTTGCATAAAGCATGGGACTGGGCATCCTGGTGGCCAGCCATTTATCTCGTGAGTGAGGAGCGGAGTCCTCTCCTCTTGACAATAACCCGCCTAACATGGAAGATACAGACAACCCTAGTTGATACATGAGCTATTCGAGCATACAAAACAGGATATTTATTTGAAGGTTTAGAGTTTGGCACATACACATTTACTTGGAACGGCAGGTAGATACCGTATATAGGTAGGTATAGTGGACTCATGTGGAATAACTTTGGGGTTTAAGGGATTGGATGCACAAGCAGTATTCCCGCTTAGTACAAGTGAAGGATAGCAAAAGACTGGGAAGCGATCAGCTAGAGAGCGACAACAGTCATGAACATGCATTAAAATTAATAAACACCGAATGCAAGCATGAGTAGGATATAATCCACCATGAACATAAATATCGTGAAGGCTATGTTGATTTTGTTTCAACTACATGCGTGAACATGCGCCAAGTCAAGTCACTTAAATCATTCAAAGGAGGATACCACCCTATCATACCACATCATAACCATCTCAATAGCATGTTGGCATGCAAGGTAAACCATTATAACTCATAGCTAATCAAGCATGGCACAAGAAACTATGATCTCTAGTTGTCATTGCAAACATGTTTATTCATAAATAGGCTGAATCAGGAACGATGAACTAATCATATTTACAAAAACAAAAGAGTTTGAATTCAGACCATCTTTTCTTATCTTAGTCAGTCCATCATATATCGTCATAATTTCCTTTCACTTGCATGACCGAACGATGTGAATAATAATAATAGTGCATGTGCAGTGGACTAAGCTGGAATCTGCAAGCATTCAATAAACAGGAGAGGACGAGGCAATATGGGCTCTTTTGTCAGATCAACAATAATGCATATAAGAGCCACTTCAACAATTTAATTATGGTCTTCTCCTATCGACCCCTAAAGAAAAGAAATAAAACTATTTACACGCGAAAGCTCCCAACAAGCAAAAGAAGAACATGAAATATTTTTGGGTTTTCTTTTTAATTACTACTACAAGCATGGAAAGTAAACTAACTAAAAGCTACAACTAATTCTATTTTTTTGGTTTTTCTTAAGGTTTATTAAACACACAAGAAGAAAGCATAAAAAGGAAAATAAACTAGCATGGATGATACAATGAAAAAGTATGAGCACCGACATCTAGCAATGAGTGTGTGAACATAAATGTAATATCGGTGAGAAATACGTACTCCCCCAAGCTTAGACTTTTGGCCTAAGTTGTTCTATGGCCACGGCTGGCCTGGCGGATATCCATAATAGTAGTTGGGGTCGTACTGAGATGAAGAAGAGGAAGACTCCGATTGCCACTGGCTGATAATCATCTCCGGATCCCACTGATAATTAGATTGTCATGGAGGATCAACTTGTGGTTCCGGCTCTGGCTCCATGGCTGGTGCAGGGTTCCGATAGGCGTGAATAGCCTCTAATGGAACAAGGTACTGGCTTACAGATAAATCAAACAAAGAAGGAGCAGGCAGGGTAATAGTCTCAGGATGATGTTTATTAAAGAAAAATTGGTATTTAAGCTCTCCTTCCCTATTCTTAATAATAAAATCATGTCCACCGTACTTTTATAATCTAGATAAACACGAGGCCGCACCTTTTCTTCCTTCTCAAAATGCCTAATAGGTATGTTAAAATGTGTAGCTAGGCGTGAAGCATAGATGCCTCCAAAGATGGGGCCCTTGGTACGGTTCATACTTAACCGTTTGGCAATAATACAGCCCATACTAACAAAGTTATCACCGTATAAACCGTGGAGCAAAATAATAATATCAGGGATACTCAGGTTTCCACAGTTTCCGCGACCAATTAAACAACGACTAGCAAATATTGCAGAGTAACGTAAAACAGGAAAATGTATGCTAGTGATTCGTGCATCGGAAACCTTCCTTGTTTCCCCTACAGTGATAATATCAATAAACCCCTCCACATCATCGCGATGTGGTTCTTCTGTCTTGCCCTCAAAAGGGACTAAACAAATCCGACAAAAATCATAAAGTGACATCTCCTTATGCTCATCATATAAATGAAACTCCACCGTAGGTGGCGAGCTCCTAGAATGGAAATGAAAGTTTTGCACAAAGGTATTTGTGAGTAAGAGATACTGATCGCATTGGTCATGGAGGGAAGCGGTGAGGCCTGCATTCTTAGCCAATTCATGAAAATCTTCATAAATACCGGCTGCTCTCAAGAAATCATCGAAAGGCCATTCACACGCCCGAACCTCCGCGGTGCGAGGCAGATTATACTTAGGCTTTGGTGCCTTTTCCTTCGAGCTTTGGCTCGATGAGCCCCTCAAAAGTCTCCTCATCATTTTCTGAAAAATTCTGAAATTTTTAGTAACTTCAAAATAAAAGTAAACCAAACTCAATAATATTGATAGCAACTACTCCTACAAGTGCCCAGGGCCTATATCATGCATCAAAACTACTTTTGACCATATACATTTGACATGCAAGCTCAAGAACAGGGTCACCTAAGCAGCAAAAATTTGCAATGAATAAAGCACTAGAAAAAAACTAATAGGACCAATGGAGGAGTCACATACCAAGGAACAATCTCCCCAAGCAGTTTTGTGAGAGGCGCTTTGAGCAAGGAGATCGAAAATGGCAGCAAAACAAGCTTGGACTCGGGTTTGAGCTGGATAATCATGTTTGTGGGAGGAAGAAGGAGTGTGTGGGTGAAAGGATAAGTGGAGGAGGGGCCCACGAGGCAGGGGGGCACACCCAGGGGGGCAGGGCGCGCCCTCCACCCTCGTGGGCAGGTGGTTGACCCCCTGTTGTGTTCTCAGTGCCAAATATTCTCAAATATTCTAGAAAAAATCATATTTAAATTTCAGGGCATTTGGAGAACTTTTATTTTCAGGGTATTTTTTTATTGCATGGATAATCAGATAACAGACGGAAAAATATTTATTTTTATTTTATTTAATATGAATAACAGAAAGTAAATGTGGGGTACAGAAGGTTGTGCTCTCTAATTTCATCCATCTCATGATCATCAAAAGGAATCCACTAACAAGGTTGATCAAGTCTTGTTAACGAACTCATTCCGAATAACATGGAACCGGAGAAATTTCGATTAACACTATGTTACCTCAATGGGGATACGCACATCCCCAATAATGAGAATATCATATTTCTTCTTGACATTAGGAAGAGGAAATTCAAAACCTCCAAATATAATCGATGGAATTTTTCCAATAGATTTGATATTGTGAACTTGAGGTTGTTTCCTCGGAAAGTGTACCATATGCTCGTTACCATTAACATGAAAAGTGACATTGCCTTTAGTGCAATCAATAACAACCCCTACAGTATTCAAAAAGGGTCTTCCAAGAATAATAGACATACTATCGTCCTCGGGAATATCAAGAATAACAAAGTCCGTTAAAATAGTAACGTTTGCAACTACAACAGGCACATCCTCACAAATACCGACATGTATAACAGTTGATTTATCAGCCATTTGCAAAGATATTTCAGTAGGTGTCAACTTATTCAAACCAAGTCTATGATATAAAGAGAGAGGCATGACACTAACACCGGCTCCAAGATCACATAAAGCAGTTTTAACATAGTTTCTTTTAATGGAGCATGGTATAGTGGGTACACTGGGATCTCCTAGTTTCTTTGGTATTCCACCCTTAAAAGTATAATTAGCAAGCATGGTGGAAATTTCAGCTTCCGGTATGTTTCTTTTATTTGTAGCAATTTCTTTCATGTACTTAGCATAAGGATTCATTTTAAGCATATCAGTTAATCGCATACGCAAAAAGATAGGTCTAATCATTTCAGCAAAGTGCTCAAAATCCTCATCATCCTTTTTCTTGGATGGTTTGGGAGGAAAAGACATGGGTTTCCGAACCCAAGGTTCTCTTTCTTTACCATGTTTCGTAGCAACAAAGTCTTTCTTATCATAACATTGATTCTTTGATTGTGGGTTATCAAGATCAACAGCAGGTTCAATTTCTACATCATTATCATTACTAGGTTGAGCATTATCATGAACATTATCAATAACATTATTACTAGTTTCAGGTTCATTACCAGATTGTGTTTCAGCATCAGACATAGAAATATCATTTGGATTCTCAGGTGGTTTAATAACAGGTTCAATAGAAGCATGCAAAGTCCTATCATTTTTCTTTTTCTTCCTTTTAGAAGGACTAGGTGCATCTATATTATTTCTCTGAGAATCTTGCTCAATTCTCTTAGGATGGCCTTCAGGATACAAAGGTTCCTGAGTCATTCTACCAGTTCTAGTCATAAATCTAACAACATAATCATTATTCTTACTATTCAATTCATTGAGAAAATCATTTTGAGCTTTAAGTACTTGTTCTACTTGAGTGGTAACCATAGAAGCATGTTTACTAATAAGTTTAAATTCACCTTTGACATTAGCCATATAATCAGCCAAGTGTTCAAGCATATTTGAATTGTATTTCAATTCTCTACCAAAATAAGCATTAAAATCTTCTTGCTTAACCATAAATTTATCAAACTCATCTAAGCATGGGCTAGAAAATTTAGTAAATGGGATTTCAGCTTTATCATATCTATAGAGAGAATTTACCTTTACTACCTATGTCAGGTTATCAAGACCATGCTTTTCTTCAATAGGTAATGGATTAGGATAATATGTTTCTTCAACAAGCGGTAAATTAAGACCACTCATTTCTTCAATAGGAGGTAAATTCTTAACATCTTCAGCTTTAATACCTTTTTCTTTAATAGATTTCTTTACCTCTTGCATATCTTCAGGACTGCGATATAGAATACCCCTCTTCTTTAGAGTGGGTTTAGTAATAGGCTCAGGAATTGGCTCCGGAGGTGTCCAATTATTCTCATTTGTCAACATATTATTCAATAGAATTTCAGCTTCATCCGGTGTTCTTTCCCTGAAAACAGAACCAGCACAACTATCTAGGTAATCTCTGGAAGCATCGGTTAGTCCATTATAAAAAATATCAAGTATTTCATTTTTCTTAAGAGGATGATCAGGCAAAGCATTAAGTAATTGGAGAAGCCTCCCCCAAGCTTGTGGGAGACTCTCTTCTGCAATTTGCGCAAAATTATATATATCCCTTAAAGCAGCTTGTTTCTTACGAGCAGGGAAATATTTAGCAGAGAAGTAATAAATCATATCCTAGGGACTATGCACACAACCGGGATCAAGAGAATTAAACCATATCTTAGCATCACCCTTTAATGAGAACGGAAGTATTTTAAGGATATAAAAGTAACGAGTTCTCTCATCTTTAGTAAACAGGGTGGCTATATCATTTAATTTAGTAAGATGTGCCACAACAGTTTCAGATTCAAAGCCATGAAAAGGATCAGATTCAACCAAGGTAATTATATTAGGATCAACAGAGAATTCATAATCCTTATCAGTAACACAGATAGGTGAAGTAGCAAAAGCAGCCCCAGGCTTTACACTTTATGCTTCCGGCTCGTATGTTGTGTGGAATTGTGAGCGGATAACAATTTCACACAGGAAACAGCTATGACCATGATTACGCCAAGCTATTTAGGTGAGACTATAGAATACTCAAGCTTCTTGATCAAAGACATAACCCTCAGGAATAACAAGTGATTCTTCATCATCACTTTCATCAGTATTATCAGATTCAATATTTTCAATCTCTCTAGACCTAGCAAGTTGTTCATCAAGAAATTTGCCAAGTGGCACAGTAGTATTAGGCATAGAAGTAGTTTCATCATAAGTATCATGCATAGCAGAAGTGGCATCATCAATAACATGCAACATATCAGAATGAATAGCAGAAGCAGGTGTAGGTGTCGCAAGCTTACTCAAAACTGAAGGTGACTCAAGTGCAGAGCTAGATGACAGTTCCTTACCTCCCCTCATAGTTGAGGGATAAATCTTGGTTTTTGGATCTCTCAAGTTCTTCATAATGATAAGCCGATATATATCCCAAGTGATTCAAATAATAGAGCTATGCTCCCCGGCAACGGCGCCAGAAAATAGTCTTGATAACCTGCAAGTATAGGGGATCGCAACAGTTTTCGAGGGTAAAGTATTCAACCCAAATTTATTGATTCGATATAAGGGGAGCCAAAGAATACTCTCGAGTATTAGCAGCTGAGTTATCAATTCAACCACACCTGGAAACTTAATATCTGCACCAAAGTATTTAGTAGCAAAGTAATATGAGAGTAGTGGTAACGGTAGCAAAAGGTAATAGTAGTAAAAGTAGTGTTTTCGGTATTTTGTAGTGATGATAGCAATAGCAACGGGAAAGTAAAAAAGCAAAGAACAATATATGGAAAGCTCATAGGCAATGGATCGGTGATAGAGAATTATGCCGGATGCGGTTCATCATGTAACAGTCATAACCTAGGGTGACACAGAACTAGCTCCAGTTCATTGATGTAATGTATGCATGTATCCGAACATAGTCATACGTTCTTATGGAAAAGAACTTGCATGACATCTTTTGTCCTACCCTCCCCGGCAATGGCGCCAGAAAATAGTCTTGATAACCCACAAGTATAGGGGATAGCAACAGTTTTCGAGGGTAAAGTATTCATCCCAAATTTATTGATTCGACACAAGGGGAGCCAAAGAATACTCTCAAGTATTAGCAGCTGAGTTGTCAATTCAACCACACCTGGAAACTTAATATCTGCAGCAAAGTATTTAGTAGCAAAGTAATATGATAGTAGTGGTAACGGTAGCAAAAGGTAACAGTAGTAAAAGTAGTGTTTTTGGTATTTTGTAGTGATGATAGCAATAGCAACGGGAAAGTAAATAAGCGAAGAACAATATATGGAAAGCTCGTTGGCAATGGATCGGTGATGGAGAATTATGCCGGATGCGATTCATTATGTAACAGTCATAACCTAGGGTGACACAGAACTAGCTCCAGTTCATTGATATAATGTAGGCATGTATTCCGAATATAGTCATACGTGCTTATGGAAAAGAACTTGCATGACATCTTTTGTCCTACCCTCCCGTGGCAGCGGGATCCTTACGGAAACTAAGGGATATTAAGGCCTCCTTTTAATAGAGTACCGGAACAAAGCATTAACACATAGTGAATACATGAACTCCTCAAACTACGGTCATCACCGGTAAGTATCCCGATTATTGTCACTTCGGGGTTAACAGATCATAACACATGATAGATAACTATAGACTTGCAAGATAGGATCAAGAACACTCATATATTGATGAAAACATAATAGGTTCAGATCTGAAATCATGGCACTCGGGCCCTAGTGACAAACATTAAGCATAGCAAAGTCATAGCAGCATCAATCTCAGAACATAGTGGATACTAGGGATCAAACCCTAACAAAACTAACTCGATTACATGATAGATCCCATCCAACCCATCACCGTCCAGCAAGCCTACGATAGAATTACTCACGCACGGCGGTGAGCATCATGAAATTGGTGATGGAGGATGGTTGATGATGACGATGGCGACGGATTCGCCTCTCCGAAGCCCCGAACGGACTCCAGATCAGCCCTCTCGAGAGGTTTTAGGGCTTGGTGGCAGCCCCGTATCGTAAAACATGATGAATTCTTCTCTATGATTTTTTTCTCCCCGAAACACAATATATAGAGTTGGAGTTGGAGTCGGAGAGGCAACAGGGGGCCCACGAGGTAGGGAGGCGCGTCCTAGGGGGGCAGGCGCGCCCTAGGGGGGCAGGCGCGCCCCCACCCTCGTAGAGAGGTGGTGGGCCCCCTGGCCTTCATCTTTTGCAGGTATTTTTCTTATTTTCTGAAAAGTTGCTCTGTGAAGTTTCGGGTCATTCCGAGAATGTTTGTTTCTGCACATAAATAACACCATGGTAATTCTGCTGAAAACAGCGTCAGTCCGGGTTAGTTCCATTCAAACCATGCAAGTTAGAGTCCAAAACAAGGGCAAAAGTGTATGGAAAAGTAGATACGACGGAGACGTATCAAAGTCCTGCGTCGGATAGGCCTCGTTGTAGGCAACACCTTCGACCTCCAGAAGAATGGGTTGGTGTCCTCTCGTCAGCCTTCAATGCTGACCCTGGCAGGAGCCATGGTTCATCCTTCGTACGGTAAACTGGAGAAACATCCATACACGTTTCATCGTCATGCATGGCAGCGGAATGTACTAGATATAGACCACATCCACTATGCTGCAATGGATGGCTACCTTTGCTTCAATATCTACAAGGGTTGGATGAAGAGCAACAGCCAAGTGTGCGGTTCAAGCAAAGAAGTATCGGCCAAGAGGAAGAGGGACAAGGACGAAGTCGAGGACGTGGACGAGGACTCCGAGTAAGGTGGCAGTGTCGTTGCTCATGGTGGTTCTAATGCAGTGTCTACCGAAATAGTTGCAAAGTTTAATTTCTGGTGTGCTTAATTTAATTTGAGGGGTGTGTTGTGCTGAGCCCCCAACAGAACTATGTTATGTTTCTTCTTGTTACTTTAACTCTTCAGTACGTACATACTAGTATTTCTTACATTTCATCTTTTAGTTGGTATAGTACTACCACTCGTTTCTTCACATTATATACGTACAATATATATGGCCAACATCATATAGCCAGCAGTTTAGTTGTCAAAGAATTTCAGGGTGCTTAGTTTTGTCAAAGAATTCCAGGGTGCTTAGTTTTATTTGAGGGGTGGGTTGTGCACTTGTGCTGGACATCATTATTGTGACAAGCCTTTCTAATAGTACTATATGCATAATTTGGCGATGAGCGCTCTCTATATGTACCACCTTTTTTTTAATTTCAAGTTTTGCTCCATAGCGCAATCCATCGATACTACTACTGTACAAAACTGGAGTATATACACTTTTTAAAAGGCTAGAGGGCGGGGCAGTCTAGCTCAGTCGGTTTCACGAGAGGCGAGGGCCTTTGTGATTTGACGGCTCATTACTGCTGTCAAATCGAATAGTACTGCGCCGCCCGCTGCACGCCCGGCGCCTCCATTAAACCCCTCCGTTAAACCCGCATGCAAACCGAGAATCCTACTCCGGCCACAAGTCCGTTCATGAGCGGGACGGAATTAAACGCAACACCGGCCGAGCTCCTCCCATCCGCCCTCAGTTTAAACGAGGCCAGACGCCGGCCAAACTCCTACCGTCCGCCCTCTATTTACACGAGGCCAGACAGACAGCGGGCAAGAATCGCACCCCTCCGCCGCTCCCCCATCTCCTCCTTCACCATTTTCTCCACTCTTCTGATGGCTTCCGATGAGCCGTTCTCCGGCATATTACCCAGCTGGGTGGCCCGCCGAGCCCTCCGGATACGGGCGAGGCCGCTCGGTGCTTCACCAACCTCGCTTGGCCCGACGGAGCCAGTTGCCGCCCCAAGCAGGCGTGTGGTTCAGCAACTCGCCGCTCCAGTTCAGCTCGATGAGGAATGGCGAGTTGCTCCACGTCGGCACGGCGGCGAGCACGCCGGTACGGGCACCGTCGCTGCCGCGTCGTACCGCGCCACCAGTGTCTGCGGTGGCCGTGCCTCTCGTGTTTGTGGGCGCGCCTCCCGTGCCTGCGGCAGCGCCATGCAGGCAGAGACAGAAGCCGAGTGCATGGAGAGCAACGAGTCGGTGGCCAAATTCTCAGTGTCCGCCGCCATCATCGAGGAGAAGTAGAACACGGGAGGCCGCCGCCACTTGGGGCCCATGAAGGCCACCACCGAGGCGACGACCGTGGATTCAGGTGGTTTCTTTGCTGCTTCGTCTCTTTCGAGGACCTTCGTCGACCGCGCAAGTGTCTAACGAACATGAGGAAGACAAAGGGATCCGCGGGCGGCCATTTAGAACTAAAATAAGTCTAGATACATCCATTTCTAGGACAAGTATTTCCGGACGGAGGGAGTATTAATTATACAAGAGAGCCGGATTGGCACCTCTTAGTTCATGTAAATGTAATGAAATTCATCATGTTTATATGAAGATCTGGCTTTTTTATACGAAATCCTTCATGCTTATATGAAATCAGTCCATGTTTGCACGAATTTCATCTGGTTGGTTAGAGTTGTAAAAATGTATGCCGCTGGCGTTTGATGTCGTCCTCCGCTTAAGGAAGCGGGAGGAAATTTGTCGGCTGCCGTTGGAGATGCTCTTTATGCTGGAAATAATAGAGTGACATCCAATCCATTTGAGTTAATTGCCTGTATGATTGTCCCTCTATAAAAAGTTAATTGCATGTACAGTGCACACGTGACTTGCAGGGTGGCTACAGCTTCGTTCAGAAAGTTAAAAAGAAACAAGTCCATCCTTAATGTTGTATTCTAAGTACTCTGTGGGTTCCACTATTAGTACAGTAGCGAAAGAAGAATATATTAAATAAGTAGAGTAATATATAATATAAAAATAAAGTTAAAAGACAGAATTCGAACTCATGACATCGCGTTGCGAGCATCCGGCGCTAACCAGCCCAGCACATTTTTGTTGTAGACCATGCTGGAGATATATCTCCATGTCTACTCTTATATATACTCCATTCGTTCCTAAATATTTGTATTTTTCAGATTTCAAATGGACTACCACATATGGATGTGTATGTAGACATATTTTAGCGTGTAGATTCACTCATTTTGCTTCGTACGTCTTTTCAGGAAGGGGTAAGATTTGTCCTTGATTTATTTATGAGGTATCTAGATGGCACTGCACCGCCAAGAAAAGAGGGTAACATCAAAAATATGGACTACTTTTTTGAGTATGTTGGTAAGGTCCGGTCATAGTCACTTGTTGAAATCTCTAAAAAGACAAATACTCCCTCCGTCCGGAAATACTTGTCATCAAAAGGGATAAAAGGAAATGTAGCTAGACGTATTTTAGTTTTAGATACATCTCTTTTTATCCATTATGATGACAAGTATTTTCGGACTGAGGGAGTAGAAAACAGAGTTGGTGATGATGGTGTGCGTGCCATCCTGCAATATAGGCCGTCGAATTTATATCTAACAGATAGGAAAGAAACTATGACAATTTTGCAAAAATATACCCACACGTCTCTCCATGTTCGCAAATAAGGCCTTCCCTCGTTCAACCTTTTCTCTCACAAGATAAACTACTCATACAAATGCATCTTGATGTTCCGTGCAACGCACGGGCAGCTAGCTAATTTCTTTTAAAATAGTTGCTGCGATAATTGGGTTGAAGTGATATAATTTATGTCTGCCCCGAATGATTTCAGATTCACTAGTAGTAACAAAGAAAAGGTTGCCTTGTTAATTAACAGAAAACAGGGTGAAAACTATCACATGAGGCCGGTAAAAATAAGGCACACTGGGTTCAGCGTCATCGTCACTACAGCTGTGCGCGCGCGAGAAGTCTACATATCGAGGGGGCTACCGAGCGAGGCACCGAGACACAATGTTTGAGAGAGAAACCAATTGATAGATTATGATCAGGTCGAGTTGTCACCATTCTGCTGTCATTGTTGGGGGGGGGGAGAAAGACGTATCGAGAGTGTGCACGGTAGGCACAGAGGCACAACTAGCGAGTGTGTGTGTTTGAAAGAGGAGTAGATAGATTATTATCAAGATCGATGTGCCACCCTACTCCTTCGGTGCCGGGTAGTGTGTGTGTGTATGTTTGAGAGAGAAGCCAGTCGATAGATTAGTATCAAGATCAAGGTGTCACCCTACTCCTTCGGTGTTGGGAAGTGTGGGTGTGTGGGGGGGGGCAGTGACACTCACATATCTCTACTCTTATAAAAAAAGAGTTGGTGATGATGGTGTTCCTGCCATCCTGCAATATAGGCCATCCGATTTATATCCGACGGACAGGAAGGAAACTATGGTAATTCTGCAAAAAGATACCCACACCCCTCTCCGCATTTGCAAATAAGGCATTCCCTCGTTCATCCTTTTCTCCCACAAGATAAACTTCTCATACAAATGCATCTTGATGTTTCGTGCAACGCATGGGCATCTTGCTAGTAGGGAGAAGGAGTTTGTGTGACACATATCTGGCTATATTAAGGGATAGGTCGATAGCATATGTGTGAGAGACATTATTATACTTTGAGACATTAGTGGCTGTGGGTGGGCGGAATTAATGGGGTGGGCATGTTAGACATAGAGAGCGTGTGTGTTTCTGTGTGAGAGACTTGTAGGACGGGGTAGAAAGACGAATTTAACCCTGACGGAGGGAGAGAAATACACGAAGTGCGCGTGTGTGATTCCGATGCCCACAGGGAAATGAGATATGTATGCATGTGAGAGAGATTGCACAATTCATTGACGTATCACTATCTAGCGATCGTGGATGTGCATCGCTTGAACATAAGTCAATATCTACTTCGTATTGTGGCTAAAGGTACAATATCGATTCAATGCTATAAAGATTGGACACTCACATATCACATTTTTTTCTATTTAAATAAACCTTTTCAGTTGTGCAAGCCAAAGTTACAGTGATGTTTCTTCAAACAACCAATGTAGCTATCATGTACATGTACCATTGTTACTCTTGCATTCAAATTCATTAGTCTTGGATGATTTAAGTTTCTATTTTGAAGTAATATATGTAATATTCATATATGAATTCAACGGGTATGCAATTTATGAAATGGAGGCTATGTAATCATATGTGGTAACACTTTTAAGTAGCTGACTACAATATCCATTTCTTTTTGTGCGCCTCTACACTAACACGTCAATGCATTATGTTTAAAGTAAATAACCAATGGCACTAAATTATCTATTTACATGAGAAATACATAGGCTGAGCGTTTGATCCCTTTTTTGTGAACGCGCCACTACACCCGTACGATTGGCCGCGCCCGTGTGAATGTCCAAGTTATCCGCGCATCATCCCGAGTTATTGTGTTTTTTTCTGGGGTGGACTTCACACCAGTTATTAACTAATGACGCGTGCCCCGTGTACACAGTCTAGCATGACCTTCCCGCTAGCACGGTCCAAAATTAGTTGAAACCGGATACGAACGATCCCGCGGGCGGCAAAATCTCCCGCCTCCTTCTAAAATTTCCGCCACCTTAGTCTTTAGCATGCGAAATCCCCCTTTTGTCCTTGGTGCACGGAGACCAACAGTTACAATACCGCCCTCATCTACATGATAGGTCGGGGCTGCTTTGGTAACTTCCGGTTCCCCCACTACACGGCACCCCCATTTCCTCTCCCCCTCCCGCAAAAACGACTAACTCCACAGCACCAGAGCATCTTACATCACGCCGTCCGTACTTCATCGCCCTTTCTCCCCTCCCCTCTCGAAACCCTAGACTGCTCATCCACCGGCGTACCATATCCCATTCACTGCCAGCGGCGTCCACCTCGCCGGATCTGCTTCTGCGGCTGCATCTACCCCTCCCACCTCCCCTAGAAACAAGTAGACTGCTCATCCACCACTATACCACAACCCATTCAGTGTCGGCCTTGTCCACGGCGCCGGATCTGCTTCGCCGGTACTCTCGTCAACCGCCGTGCATCTGCAGCAGCTCATTCGTACTCCCCACCGGAGACGTTTCGTCCACACCCCTCGGAGCCGCCCCACCGACGCCCCCGTCGACGGCCTCTGATCCTCTTCGCCGACACCTTCCTCAACCCTACCGGAGCCGCTTCGCCGACACCTTCCTCAACCCTACCGGAGCCGCTTCGCCGACACCATCATCAACCCTACCGGAGTAGCTTCACCTATACCATTCTCAACCCTACCGGGGCCGCTTTGCCAACTCACAAGTCCACGGCCTCAGATCCGCTTCCTCGCACCCTCATCCAACCTACCGGAGTAGCTTCTGACACCCCGTCCACGGCCGTAGATCTGCATCGTTGACACCACCCTTAACCCAACCACTGGAGCAACTTCTGACGCCCCGTCCACGGCCGCAGATCCGCATCATTGACACCATCCTTAACCCAACCACCAGAGCAGCTTCTGACGCCGGCCGCAGATCCGCGTCGTCGACACCATCCTTAACCCAACCACTGGAGCCGCTTCACCTACGCCCTCATCCACGGCCACAGATCTGCTTCGCCCACACCGTAGTCCACCCTACCGGAGCCGCTCCACAAACACCCTACTCGACGGTTCTAGATCTCCTTACCGGACCCCGACAGCCAGCGTAGCATCATCACCCTCGACATTTCTAACCTTATTCCCACCTTCTGGAGAGATGCCAAGCACCCATCACGGCCTAGGTACTTGTCACCTTTAAACCTGTCCAACATCACCTGCTCGATGTACTTCAAATATACTAACCGGTCGCTGTTACCTGTTATGCAGCTGGCAAAAACTACAAGGACGATATTTCTTCTGGATCTAACAGCTTGGTCAACCAAGATCCTGGACTGAGGCATTTCTATGATCTTGTAAGCGTGTCTCTCTCTCTCTTGTATTGTTATGTGCCTGCTAGCGTGCTTTGCTAGGATTTTCGACCAGCAATCCCTTTGTGCAGACAATGATTTCTACTACTGGCTGCTAAATTAGATATGTAGATATCATACATGATACTACCTCGTACCTCCGTTCCTAAATATAAGTCTTTCTAGAGATTCCACTATAGGCTACATACGGAGCAAAATGAGTGAATCTACACTCGGAAATGCATCTATATACATCTGTATGTGGTCCATACTAGAATCTCTACAAAGACATATATTTAGGAACAGGGGCAGTACATTACACAAAATCGTAGGTGGCATGTAGGAATTCCAATGCACTACATTAGGCTCCCTTAGAGTGCCTGCTAGTCCAGCATACAGAGTCATGGTTAGTTTATCGTACACACACAATTGTTAATTGGTGGTTTAAATATGCGCAAGGGATATGCAATGTAGTATCATGCAAAGATGTCTGAAATTAGCCGTGTCAACTTGCAGATAGGGTTACACAATGAAAAAGTACAAGATGTATGTGGCAATTTCATGGAACATCGCAAAAAAAGGAGAGGCAGCGGTGAGCCTATACAGTGTGCTATGGTACGTCACTCCTCCATTGCAATCATCGTGACATGTTATTTGTATGCCAGTTCTATTAGCCAAGTTTCTTAGGGACATTTATTATGAGTTATCCTAAGAAAATAAGCAGCTGTGAATATAAGCTCCATGTAATAAGCCAACCAGTTCTTTTCATTGCGTTTTCAGCTTATCTTTGGTATGATCAGTGGAAAGTCTAGATTGCATTATATTTTTTTTCATTTTGCTGCCCGTATGGAAATTAATTTGACTTGCAAACATCACAAATTGAACCCAGTGTAGTAATTAATATGATAGGAAAACAGACCATCACTATTTGCTCAAAATGCAAATACAAAGATACCATCTACTTGGCACAATCTACTTTGGTCAATGTTTTCCATAGAGATCCCATTGCCTAATTTAAACGAAGAACGCACGACCCACATTTAAATGAAGAACAATTATCTATTGAAATTCGATGGTCCAAGTGGCTGGTCATTATCGTATAGCAACACCACCTGAAAGCATCATATAGCAGCAGCAGCTCATAGTAACTCATCATACAGCAGCAGTCTGCAATTCATCATATACCAGCAGCAGCTCATAGCAATCCATCATATAGCAGCAGCAGGAGCAGCTCATAGCAATTCATCATATAGCAGCACCAGGAGCAGCTCATAGCAATTCATCATATAGCAGCAGCAGGAACAACTTGTAGCAACTCATCATATAGCAGCAACAGCTCATAGCAATTCATCATATAGCAGCAGCAACTCATAGCAACTCATCATACAGCAGCAGCAACTCGTAGCAATTCATCATATAGCAGCAGCAGGAGTAGCTCATAGCAATGCATCATATAGCAGCAGCAGAAGCAGCTCATAGCAATTCATCGTATAGTGGATCAGAATGAAAATTTGTTAAAAAGTCAGAGGAGATCCTCACCTTGTTGGATGATCTCATCCTTCAACAGCACCTCAAGGCCATGGCCTGGGAGGAGGGGAGGGGGAATAAGGTGCCTTCTGTCGCAGTGTGGCATCAGCCGTAGTTGTGCAGCGCCCGCCGGAGTAGTGCGTTGGACGAACCATAGTGGAGCAGCTGCTGGAGACCATGAGAATGAGGTGCGGCGCTAGAGGGAGGAGCAGCCAGGGAGATTTGCCCCTACCCGCCAGCCATGTAGCCTAGCTGGACATAACATCGTCGAGGACCAGGCCAGATGGGACCAGTGGCGACGGCTCACTGGAGGAACCCTAGTGCTGCAGGCAGGGGATCGAAGTAGAGGGAAAGGGGAGAGGAGATGCAAGCGGGCAGGGCAATGAATGCTTGCGTGTTTGTTTTTACTTGAGGGTCAGGTGTGACACGGGCGTCAGTAGTTGCATTTTGAGTGTAATATAGGCAGACAACATAATCATTTCACTATTCCCCTTCCCTTCAATTTTTAGTGAGGTTCTACCCAAAACACCCCCCTCCAAAGCGAAATTAGTTAAGCCCAAGGCCATAACTCAAAAATTACTTCTTTACATCTTTTATGGCTTATTTTGACAATATGCCCTGAAAAGGCGGAATCGAACTGGCCCTTAACCTGCAATTCAATTGTGTGTGCAATGATGAATCACTCCTGCCTGCTGTCTGTACATTTAGGCATCATCATACATGGCATAACCTAATACATGTGCATTCCATTGTAGAATCTGGAATATGCAATGTTTATGTTAGTTCATATGTTGCACATGATGTTTAAATGCCCCTTAAATCTGGTCAGTCAAGTGATGGTCTTTAAGCCTCCTTCTTTGCTTCTTTTCTTGATATGTAAGATTTGCTCACACATCTGTTCAATTGCTTGTTTGCATCAGCCAGCCATACTAGGACTGTTTGCTTTGATTACTTGCTGTTCTTGACCTAACACTCTAATAGAGCTTGTCAATGATTTAAACACTAAGGGCTGCTGTAGTGGGGCCTTGTCTAACTCATAGGTGACATAAAGGTTTGGCTGTACACTACAGTAGGCTCTCCAAGAGTACCTGGAGATCCAGTTCGAAGGTATGCCTAGTTTTTACATAGTTCATTTCATTGTGTGCAAGTGCAAGAGATGCGGCATGTTTCATTATGTGGTGTTGTTTTGTTATAATCTCATCCTTTTGTGTTCACAGACTGGAAAGTATGCATATTTATCTTCCAAGGAGATGAGTAACTAGTTTGTGTCACCTTGCAGAGGGGGTGCAATGAAGATAAGATTGAGGATTTCCATGTACAAGATGTTAGGAAGGAGCCTTGCAAGAGAAGTAGGAGCTGTGCTGAGCCTCTTCAACCTGCTAAGGTAAGTCACTGTATGCAACTCAACAGTTCAATTCCTTGTTTGTTTCAGGCATAGTTAATTTTCTCTTTTCAATTTCTTTATTTGTCCTCAGTTAATGAGATGCCCAAATAATCATGCCTGATGTTCGGTACTTGTATCACTATTAGTTGACATAATTAAAGGCCTTACCATTTAATTACTCTGCCGAAGTGTGCCTGAAGCTTTGAAGTCTATTAACCAACTATTATTGCATGAGGCTCACAATCTAGTTTATACTACACTAATGATTGCATAGTTTTGCCTGCTGTAGTATGTTTGTATGAAACCCTCTGCTGTTCATTATGCTCCCTAAGACTTTAATTGAGGCACAGAATGGCCAACTGCTTGCTTACTTATATGCAATGTGCTGTCTAAATTTGTAACTTGTTTGTGTTTTCGATTGGGCCCCAACATCATGCTCCTCTGGTGAGCTAAGAGGGATTTCTGTATGCAGGCTGCACAGACTATTTTTTTTATAATTTTTAAAATCACCTGCTTATGCTTCATGACATGTAACATTTTTTTTGAAAGTGATGTGTAACATTATTGTTAGTCCTGTTTTGCCATGTAGTACAAAATAGTGTCTTGTTCGCTTCACTGTTGTAACTATATTTTTGCCCTAGTCATGTGTACTTACAGAAACATTTTAGGATGAAGTGACATCAACACAAAGATCTGCGAGCAGTGTGGCATGGCCGTTACCGAATGATTATGGATTGGAATTGGAATGTGCTGATGTTCTCGAGCATCAACTAGAGGTGGCAAGACAACGTGTACATGATTGTCAACGTATAATCAACAAGTTGAGACTGGACATGCAGGTATTAGATGCAGGAATCAAAAAATGAAACAAGACACTGAGGTAACCATGAAGGAATTGGAGATTTTGCAGACTGAAATTTGTGCTATCTGAATCCGGCCAATCCTATTTTCTGAAGAGATTATAGTTCAAATGGAGTTAAGTTGATGCGCGTCCATGATCTATGAGCTGTATTTGCCCAGTGTATGTAATTTGCTGTTTGTGTATGCTTTATTATCACCTGTGCCGAACCATAATGCCCAGTGGGTATAATCGGCTGTAATTTCTTTATTGTATAGTGTAGGATTATTCTACCTTTCTATGCCTTGATATCTTTGTTGTATAGTGTATGCTTTTTAGAGGTGATAGTATTGAGTAGGATAATTCTTTGAATATGCTATATCGTTCAAATGGGGGCCAACTCGCCCGACCATGGCCCTTCACGGGCCGTCGGATCCATGGGCCTTCTACGTCTCGTAGGATCCATGGGCCTTCTACGTCTCATAGGATCCATGGGCCTTCTACGTCTCGTAGGATCCATGGGCCTTCTACGTCTCGTAGGATCCATGGGCCTTCTATGTCTCGTAGGATCCATGGGCCTTCTACGTCTCGTAGGATCCATGGGCCGCCGACTCATTTATGGGTCTTGTACGTGCCTTGAATGGGCCGTAGACGGTCCTTTAATGGAAATCGTATGTTTTATGGGCTGACCATAACGAGCCGTTAATAGGTCGTATTTGGTGATGCTATCAAAATGGCCCAATAGACTAACGGTCCACAAACGGGCCGACTGTAACGACGGGCTGAATTTGGCCCACAAGCAGAAAATGACAGTAACGGGCCGTAAGTAACCGAATGCTGCAAATGAGCCCAAGAATAAATGGGCCCTCAGAAGGCCGAAAGTTAACTTGGGCTGGAAACGGCCCAACAGAATAACGGGCCCTTAATGGGTATAAAGTGATACACTATTCATTACGGGCCAGTTTCACCATGGGCCGTTAATGGGTGTAAAGTAATACACTGTTCATTACGGGCCAGTTTCAGCACGGGCCGCTAATGGGCCAAGAGTTACAAAGGGCCTCATATGGGCCGAAAGACGTCATGGGATATACATGGGCCAGAAGTGAAAACGGGCTGGAATCATATTGGATGGCCCAGATGACGCTACTGGGCCTAATTCGGATAGGGAGTAACGGGCCTTGGGTTAGCGGCCTGTAAATGGGCTATATGCGAACAGGCCATTAACAGGCTTTCCATGGGCCGGCCCGCCAGCTTTTGAACAAGTCAAATGGGCCGGCCTTTTCACAGGAATGGGCCACTGTCGGGCCATGCCACGTGTCAACATATCATAGGCGCCTTCTGTCCAGTGAGTGGATGACATCTATCCCAACGATGAGCCGACACGTGTTTCCTCTAGCCAATGATGATTTTACACGTGGAAAAACCCCATTGGTCGGGGCTGTCAACGGGTTATCGGATCCAAAACCCGACCTGATAGCTTAACAGTGTTCCGTTATGGTGGATGCCACGTGTCGGTCACCCTTGACGAAAGCACTTCTGTGACACGCGATTTATCGTCATGAAAGTGGACACTTCCGTGATGATAATTTTGGTAATGTCATGGAACACTTCTACGACAGCATAGGTATGACTATCTTGATTCTGTCATAAATATGTCATGGATGTACACACATGAAAAAAACGCGACCTACTGTGACAAACACATATCATCACGGAAGTGTATTTTTTTGTAGTGTATGCTGCTTCCACGTAGTCAATAACATTGACGTTTACAGCTTCACCATGATGAACCCACCTAGTATATGTGACCGACATCCCATACAAGTGCAGATGATTTTGCATAGTTGACTGGGGTCTTGTAACTGAATTCATACAACTGCTACACGGGCAGAGCACATCTGATTTCGGACCACCGTACTCAGCTCTGATATAGTTCATGAAGTTTTCAACCCCCTTGACATATGCAGTAGAGAATCTTCGAGCAAAAGTTATCCAAGTCATGTCCATCTGTTAGACATACAAATTAGTTCTTCTACTAGATATTACAGGAAAAACATATATGCTTTTTTATGAAGTCCAGAAGAAAATACCTAGGTCAATGTCTAAAGCTATGGCAAGATATTTGGACGAGCAGATCTAAGTAACGAAATATATGTAAAGCTAATTCAGCAAACAGATTTGAGTCCTAAATTATGGCAGGCTGTTTCAGCAGTCAATGAGGCCGAGCACACAACCATCAAACTATCGAAGGCCATCACAGCAACAAAGATCGAGTATAAAACGGTGTAGAGCTATTTCACCTAACAGATTGGTTACTAGACCATGGCAATCTACGTCACAATAAATATATGGCAGGATATTTTAGCAACTAATCGGCCTTGGCATGCCATCTTAGCTAAGAAGATTGAGTGTAGAACAGGGCAAGGAAGCTTCTTAAGCAGAGCATATTGACTGTAAACTACATCGGCAAACAGTGAGATTAACAGCGTCTATCAGCTAACATTCAGCGCTACACCGACATGCACGGGGCCTTAGTCTAGAATGCGCGTACCATGGGAGAATCTGACCACCGTGCGTCTCCACACGAACATCGCCAGTGGTGGCGGCGCTGACCGCCGTGCGGCTCCACAAGAACATCGCCAGCGGTGGCGGCGCGGCTAGAGGATGCCAGTCTACAGGAGCGTACTATGGGAGCGAGAGGATTGCCGTGTGTCCCCTTGACGAACTGCGGTGCCGACGTACCGGCGTGGCGGGGAGGGCGGCTTTGGCGGAGCGAATGGAGTGGAGGGGGACGAGGGGAGGGGGGTTTGGGGAATATTATTGGCTAATTGGCCGAAGGGCGGTTGGATCTAGGATTTGGGGGGGATTTTTGGGTGCTGGGGGGGGGGATTTTCGAGCGGTGGGCGGGGCAAGTTTGGCGCATGGTCGGTTTCTCCAAGTGCAGTCCCACGTGTCAGTGAAGAGGCAAGCCGAAGCGCGTTCCGTTTGCGTGAGCCGTGTGCAGGACCGAACGTGTGTGGGGTGCAATGCGACCACGACAGGGGTGCTCTGAGTGTATCGCCTTTTTTCCTTTTAAACTAGGTGCTTCGCCCTCTCAAAAAAAAACTTGTTGCTTCGCGCGATCCATCGATACTACCACTAGTAATCCTGTAATCCCGACTAAAACGGCGCGGCCGAGTGTAACATCCCAAATTTTCAATTTGGAATGTTATACACTAGATCATCATTGCATATCATATTTATTGCATTTTGGTTGATCCTAGAAATTTCACGCAACTCAAGGACCCTCGGAGAGAGTTGGGGATTTCGTTATTTTCATATTTGAGTTGTCTCACATTTTGAAAAAATAGGATCATTTGATTTTATTTATTTTATCTTCAATTATTTCTATTACAAAAATATGAGAGAGGGAATAAAATGACTTTCCCAAAATAAAGAAATATTGAGGATTTAATAAAAAAATCAAATAAGAATTTATTTTGGTTTTATTTGCTATTTTATTTGAATTTAGGAAAAATGCGCGTTTTTCAAAATTGCATTTAGGCCCCAAATAAATGTTCATCCTGTGCGGCTTGATTTTAGAAGTCGGGGAAAATTTATTTCGGGATTTTTGGAGTCGGTTTAGTATTTCTTTTGTTTTTTCCGAGCGTAATTATTAAAAAAGGTCCGAACCGACCTTGGGTCGTAACCGGCCAGGACTCCTCCTGGCCGGGCCTTTTTATAGCGCCCCGAGGACCCGGTCGAAGCCCAAGCCGCGCCCCCGCCCAAACCCTAACCCTAGCCGGCCCAGCCGCCGCCGTCGCCGCGCCCCGCCGCCGCCCCGCGCCGCCCCGCCTCCGCCCCGCCGTCGCCCTGCCGACGCGCCGCCGCTCGCCGGACCGCCGCCGCCGCCGTTTGCCGGATTCGCCGGAGGTAGTTTTTTTTTCGCCTCCGGTTTTTCTCAAAAAAAACCGTTCGGTTTTCTCGACGGTTTGCTCATTTTTTAGTTTCGGTTTTTTTAAATAGATCGGTTTTTTTGGTTTATTTAAATAGCAAGTGTTCGCCCGTTCGTTCATTTTAACGAACGTTTGTCGGTTTTCTTTTTCTCGGATTAAATTCGCGATTTTTCTGATCACGATTTCTGATCCGATTTTCGTTTTAGTTTAACTTTTCACCCGTATATCGGAATCAGGCGATTCAAGCGCCTAGAGTTTCGTCTCGAAACCCTCTTTCCGTTTAACCAACTTAAACAAGTTTTTGCCACTGTAAAAATTTCCCTAGATCCAGAATAGTAAACGAAGCTTGTTTCTTTTGCCGTTTGTCTTTCGTTGCTTCGTTCGATTTGATTCTTTTTGCCAACCGGAGTTCTTAAGTTGAACTTTTTGGTTAGATCTCTTATTTGAGTTTTACCTGTGCATTAGTTGAGTACTTATTTTATGCTTTTTTGTTTGCGATAGAGTACCCGGAGTGCGCCGCTTGCTACTTCGAATCGCTAGGTTTCCCGGATCATCAGCAAGGCAAGTAACACTTTGATCATGCTTTCCAACTACCCAGTTTTATTGCATTAGATCAATCCTCACACATTGCATGATTAGGATATAATTAAATTGTGGGTTTGGGAAGTAGTTGAGGTAGTACCTATTACCTGTTATTATCAAACCATTGAGAGTTACTTCTATGTTTGCTTATTATCCCATGCTATGCTAGTAGACATGGATTGGGTGAGTGTATCCATGACATATGTGAGATTGTTAATTAATGGTTTACTTAAGGTGGCAACTTAAATACACATCTGGGTGGATTGAGGCACCTGGGTATTCCAGCGATTGCCTGTTTTTCTTTATGGACCGCCACCCAGGCTCAAAGGGATCATGAGATTATTCATGCTAGAAACTTCCGTGTGCAGCCACAAGCTACTATGGGCTCTAGCATAGTTGATTAAGTCGAGCGAACTCTTATAGTGGTAGACTAGAAGATGTAGGGGATGTAGGTTGGTACGGTCTACCCGTTCATAAGGTGCTAGCGCTTCTGAAAGACTATGTCTCGGTCATCCGTTTCTCAAACACCATGTAGTGCGAGAAATCCAACGGAGGAGATCGAGTATTGTGGGGAAAAGTGCGCAAACCTCTGCAGAGTGTATAAACTCATCATGATTAGCCGTGTCCGGTTATGGACATCTTGAGTATCTAGTACCTGGATTATCATGTGAATCTCAGCATGTTACTCTAAAATTTAATTTTGTTGGGTTTTGTTTAATGATGGTTATAGTTTTGCGGAAAGCCAATTTTTCCCTACTGCAAAGGAATAAATTTTATTTAACTATTAAATAAAATTTATTCCTTTGCAGTAGGGAAAAATTGGCTTTCCGCAAAACTATAACCATAGAGCTTTCCACCAGCCAAATATGCATATAGAATAGTCTATTTTATTCCATTACTCTCTATGTGTTACAATGCCATCATATTCCATGTGCTGACCCGTTTCGGGCTGCAACACTAATGTTGCAGACTTTTCAGACAACGATTAAGGAGTTTTAGGTCGTGGTTCTATACTCAGTGATGCCGTTGGAGTTGATGGACTCACTTATCTTCCAAGCCTTCCGCTATTATCGTTATTAGATGGCCTTAAGCCATATTTATTGTAATAAGTTCTCTTTTGAGACACTCGATGTAATAAGTGTGTGATTGCTACTCTGTTATAAATCCTTCAAGTACTGTGTGGTGTCAGCATTACTGATCCAGGGATGACACATGAGCACAGAGATTGGGCCGTTTGAGGTCTGGTCGCTACAAGATGGTATCAGAGCACACGCTGACTGTAGGACACGACCACTAACCTAAAGACCTAGATCACTACTCACTCTCCTCTCTTTTCTGACTTCTCATCTTTTCTACTCTTTAGGATGGCGGATGCAAGGAACAAGTTCACTCAACCGGATGAAGATACACCCTTTGGACGCCACTTGAAGGAAGTCACTAGATACCTGAACATAGGAGTACCAAGCTTCACCGGAACCTACAACGCCACTTTACCTGAAGAGGAGCGCTGGATGATTCAAGTTCAAGTTCCAGGAAGGAAGTTCATGCCAGTCACTGAGCCCATAGAATTTTCTTTTGATGCACCAACTTGGAGTGTAGGAAAGAGCATGGCAGCTCACATCGCTATGGGACGCATTGGAGAAGTCTACCGCAATGATCTTAAGGATACTATCTACCAGATTTGTGGGTGCCGAGATGAGCACTGGGAGATGATCAGCACCAGGAAGGATAGATCAGTTGCAGCTTTTATCCAGGAGTTAAACCAGCACATTCGACGTCAGGAAAACCAGATGTGCGCCGACATGATAGATCTGAAGAAGGCAAGGACAAGAATCAAGGAGCTGGAGGAAGAACTCAAGGCTACACGTGAAGATTGTGAAGAGGAAATAGAAGTATTAGTGGAGAAGAATGACAATCTGATCAAGAAGATCGGAATATTTATGGGAGGCCCTACACCAGTAGAAGAAGATGAAGAACCCAAGGAGATTCGCCCGGAAGACTACATCATCATCGACGACACCGACTCGGATCCAGATGATAGCGATGATGACTATGTTGATGAAGCTGGAGCAGACATCATGGAGTCTGCAACCGAAGAATATTTCTAGGAGACCACCTCATCAGTAGTAGTAGTAGTCCACCATGTAAATATAGTAGTCCGAGCACTTTTGCGATAGTTAGATCGATTATATGCCCTTGTTTGATTGATTGAATGAAGTGAATTGTTTGCTTTTGCCTCATGAGCATATGGGTAGTGTTTTCTCTTTAGACCCCTCTCTATTCTTAAATCTCATCTTTTCTAAACCCTCAGATGCCTCCGAGACGTGACCCCGGATTTACCTTTCCACCGGAGCTCACTCAGTTGATCCAGCAGCAGAACACATTGATGCAGTTGCTAGTCCAGAATCAGAACCAGGGGAACAACAACAACAACAACCCACCACCACCACCACCTGTTGATCACTTAGCCCGTTTTCTTAGACTAAATCTGCCGGTGTTTTCTAGTAGCACCGAGCCGATAGTGGCAGATGATTGGCTCCGCAAGACAGCTAGAGAGTTGACCACAGCAGGATGCACGGATGCGGAAAAGGTGAAGTTTGCCGCACATCAGCTCGAAGGACCCGCAACATCATGGTGGGAGAATTTCACAGCCACTTTCCCTGTCGACACTGTCACATGGGACCAATTTCAGCAGGCTTTTCAAACTGCCCATGTTTCAGCAGGAGCTATGGCCATGAAGAAGCGAGAGTTTCGTAACTTGCACCAAGGAGGACGGACTGTTGGCCAGTATGTGGAGGACTTCAGTAAATTAGCACGTTATGCCCCAGATGACGTTGCTACGGATGCATCAAAGCAGGAGAAGTTTCTGGAAGGACTGAATGATGATTTGAGCATGCAGTTGATGGTAGCAACCTTCAACAACTACCAGGAGTTGGTAGATCGTGCTCTTATGATTGAAGGGAAGCAGCAGTAGATTGAGAATCGCAAGAGGAAGTATGGACAAGGGAAGTACACTTCAGGAGCTCAGCAGAAGCCATGTTTTACCCCTAGACTGGGAGGACATTTTCAGCATACCCATGGAGGAGGTAGCTCGCACAATCACAATGGCACCAAAAATGGTAATGGGAATGGAGGAAGTAACACCCAAAACTGCACCAACCCATCGACCCCAGCCAAGAGAGACCTGAGCCAAGTCACTTGCTTTAAGTGCCAGAAGACCGGTCATTATGCTAATGAATTTCCTGAATCACAAAATGGAAACGGCAATGGAAGCTCTGGGAAGAAGCCGAACCCTTTCAACAGGGGACAGGTGAACCACGTTAACGTGGAGGAGGTTGGAGAGCAGCCGGATGCAGTAATCGGTAAGTTTTTGGTTAAGTCATTTACTGCACTTGTTCTTTTCGATACTGGTGCATCACATTCATACATATCAAGAGGATTTGTGGATAAGTATAAACTGCCAACCCAATCCCTTAGGTCACCCATGTTAGTAACCTCGCCTGGAGCAGAATATATGGCTAGCATATGGTGTGACTGGTTGCCATCAAGGATTGGTAACTACGTATTTCCCCCAGACCTAATAGTGTTGGAATCTCAAGGATTGGATGTGATATTAGGCCTAGATTGGTTGTCGATGTATGGTGGAAACATTGATTACGCCAGAGTTGTGCAGGAGGAAGTACCAGTAGTGAAGGATTTCCCCGAAGTATTTCCAGAAGAGTTGCCAGGCATGCCACCGGATAGAGATATTGAGTTTTTGATTGAGCTTTTGCCAGGCATAGGGCCAATATCAAAGAGACCATATAGGATGCCTGCAAAGGATTTGGTGGAAATTAAGAAGCAAATTAAGGAGTTACTGGATAAAGGATATATTCACCCAAGTTCTTCACCTTGGGGATCGCCAGTACTTCTAGTGGAAAAGAAGGATGGATCGTTAAGGATGGTTGTTGATTATCGAGGTTTGAATGAAGTAACCATCAAGAATAAGTACCCACTACCGATGATCAATGATCTGTTTGATCGATTGCAAGGAGCTAAGGTATTTTCCAAGATCGATCTGCGATCAGGATACCACCAGTTGAAGATTTGAGAACATGATATACCCAAGACGGCTTTTACCACCAGGTATGGGCTGTATGAGTATACCGTTATGTCATTTGGTCTGACTAACGCACCTGCATATTTTATGAACATGATGAACAAAGTGTTTATGGAGTTCTTGGATAAGTTCGTCATAGTGTTCATTGATGATATCCTGGTTTACTCGAAGAATGAAGAGGAGCATAAGGAGCATTTGCGTTTGGTGCTTGGTAAACTCAGAGAACATCAACTATATGCCAAGTTCAGCAAATGTGAGTTTTGGTTGAAGGAAGTTGGATTTCTCAAACACGTTATATCCGGAGAAGGTATAGCAGTAGATCCCACTAAAGTTGATACCGTGACCAAGTGGGAAGCGCCAACCAAAGTTGGAGAGATCCGGAGTTTTCTTGGACTCGCAGGATACAACCGGAGATTTATTGAGAATTTCTCAAAAATTGTGAAGCCTATGACAGATTTGTTGAAGAAGGATACCAAGTTCATATGGACTGAGGAATGTGAGGCTAGTTTTTAGGAGTTGATGAAATGTTTGGTTACCTCGGTGTTGATTTTACCGGATCAGACCAAGGATTATGAGGTGTACTGTGATGCTTCACGTCAAGGACTTGGAGCAGTTCTTATGCAGGAAGGAAGAGTTGTTTCATATGCCTCACGACAGCTTAAGCCTCATGAGTTGAATTATGCTACGCATGATTTGGAGTTAGCAGCCGTAGTGCATGCATTGAAGACTTGGAGACATTTTCTGATTGGAAACCATTGTGAGGTGTACACGGATCACAAGAGTTTGAAGTATATTTTCACACAGAAGGAGTTGAACCTCAGACAAAGGAGATGGTTGGAGCTCATCAAGGACTATGATATGAAATTGCATTATCACCCCGGAAAGGCTAATGTAGTAGCTGACGCGTTAAGCCGTAAGAGTCATGTCAACACCTTAATGACGGGAGATTTACCAAGGGAGTTAGCCAAAAATCTTCGAGAGCTATGTTTGGAAATAGTTCCAAGAGGCTATGTAGCAGCACTGGAGATTCAGTCTACCTTGATGTATAAGATCAGAGAAGCTCAAAGGACCGACAAGGAGATTGCTTCTATTAAGGAGAAAATGAGCAAAGGAAAAGCTAAGGGAATTTCGTGAAGATGAGCACGATACCTTATGGTTTGAAGACCGTATCTATGTACCAAATGATTCGGAGATCAGGAAGTTAATCTTACAGGAGGCCCATGATTCACCATATTCGATTCACCCAGGAAATACCAAGATGTATTTGGATTTGAAGGATATATTCTGGTGGACCGGAATGAAGAAGGATATTGCAGAATATGTAGCAGTTTGTGATGTATGTCAGAGAGTAAAGGCAGAGCATCAGAAGCCAGCAGGATTGCTACAACCATTGCCGATACCCGAATGGAAGTGGGATAAGCTAGGCATGGATTTTATTACAGGATTGCCCAGAACACATTCAGGCTATGACTCGATATGGGTTGTAGTCGATCGTTTGACAAAGGTAGCTCATTTCATTCCCATGAAGACTACCTATACCAGTGCAAAGTTGGCAAAGATATATATGACTAGAATCGTTTGTCTGCATGGAGTTCCAAGGAGCATAGTATCAGATAGAGGAACCCAATTTACCTCAAAGTTCTGGAATCAGTTGCATGAAACTTTGGGAACCAGACTGGAGTTTAGCACAACCTTCCATCCACAGACAGATGGACAGACCGAGAGAGTCAATCAGATTTTGGAGGATATGCTAAGAGCTTGTGCGCTAGATTATGGATCTAGTTGGGACAAGAATTTGCCGTATGCAGAGTTCTCTTACAACAACAATTATCAATCTAGTTTGCAGATGGCCCCTTTCGAAGCCTTGTATGGAAGGAGGTGCAGGACCCCATTGTCCTGGGATGAAGTTGGAGACCGCCAGTTGTTTGGACCGGATCAGATAAGGGAGTCTGAACAGAAAGTGAAATTGATTCGTGATAGGCTCAAGGTAGGTCAGTCCAGGCAGAAGAGTTATGCAGATTCTAAACGCAAGGAGACAGTTTACGAAGTCGGAGACCGAGTTTATCTTCGAGTATCACCACTTCGAGGAGTTAAGCGCTTTGGAGTTAAGGGAAAGTTAGCGCCACGTTTTGTAGGCCCATACAAAATTTTGGAGCGTATGGGAGAAGTAGCCTACAAGTTGGAATTACCTGAAGCATTATCAGGAGTTCACGACGTGTTCCACGTTTCCCAGTTGAAGAAGTGCCACGCAGAGATGGCTGATATACCGCTGAGAGATACAGTACCATTGGAAGCGATTCAGTTGGACAGTGATTTGACCTATGCAGAGAAACCCGTTAAGATTCTGGAGTATGCCAGTCGAGTCAGCCGCGGTAAGGTTATCAAATTTTGCAAGGTCCAGTGGAGCCACCACACGGAGGATGAAGCCACCTGGGAACGAGAGGAAGATTTGCTGAAGGACCACCTTCACCTATTTTCTAGCCAACCCGAATCTCGAGGGCGAGATTCATCTTAAGGGGGTAGGTTTGTAACATCCCAAATTTTCAATTTGGAATGTTATACACTAGATCATCATTGCATATCATATTTATTGCATTTTGGTTGATCCTAGAAATTTCCCGCAACTCAAGGACCCTCGGGGAGAGTTGGGGATTTCGTTATTTTCATATTTGAGTTGTCTCAAATTTTGAAAAAAATAGGATCATTTGATTTTATTTATTTTATCTTCAATTATTTCTATTACAAAAATATGAGAGAGGGAATAAAATGACTTTCCCAAATAAAGAAATATTAAGGATTTAATAAAAAAATCAAATAAGAATTCATTTTGGTTTTATTTGCTATTTTATTTGAATTTAGGAAAAATGCGCATTTTTCAAAATTGCATTTAGGCCCCAAATAAATGTTCATCCTGTTCGGCCTAATTTTAGAAGCCGGGGAAAATTTATTTCGGGATTTTTGCAGTCCGTTTAGTATTTCTTTTGTTTTTTTCCGAGCATAATTATTTTTAAAAAAAGTCCGAACCGACCTTGGGCCGTAACCGGCCAGGACTCCTCCTGGCCGGCCCTTTTTATACTGCCCCGAGGACCCGGCCGAAGCCCAAGCCGCGCCCCCGCCCAAACCCTAACCCTAGCCGGCCCCACCGCCGCCGCCGCCACGCCCCGCCGCTGCCGCGCCCCGCCGCCGCGCTGCCCCGGGCCGCGCTGCGCCGCGCCGCGCCGCGCCGCCCAGCCGCCGCTCGCCCGACCGCCGCCGCCGCCGTTCGCCGGAGTCGCCGGAGGTAGTTTTTTTTCGCCTCCGGTTTTTCTCGAAAAAAACCGTTCGGTTTTTCCGACGGTTTGCTCGTTTTTTTATTTTCAGTTTTTTTAAATAGATCGGTTTTTCCGGTTTATGTAAATAGCGAGCGTTCGCCCTTTCGTTCGTTTTAATGAACGTTCGTCGGTTTTCTTTTTCTCGGATTAAATCCGCGATTTCTGATCCGATTTTCGTTTTAGTTTAACTTTTCGCTCGTTTATCGGAATCAGGTGATTCAAGCGCCTAGAGTTTCGTCTGGAAACCCTCTTTCCGTTTAACCAACTTAAACAAGTTTTTGCCACTGTAAAAATTGCCCTAGATCCATAATAGTAAACGAAGCTTGTTTCTTTTGCCGTTTGTCTTTCGTTGCTTCGTTCGATTTGATTCTTTTTGCCAACCGGAGTTCTTAAGTTGAACTTTTTGGTTAGATCTCTTATTTGAGTTTTACCTGTGCATTAGTTGAGTACTTATTTTATGCTTTTTTGTTTGCGATAGAGTACCCGGAGTGCGCCGCTTGCTACTTCGAATCGCTAGGTTTCCTGGATCATCAGCAAGGCAAGTAACACTTTGATCATGCTTTCCAACTACCCAGTTTTATTGCATTAGATCAATCCTCACACATTGCATGATTAGGATATAATTAAATTGTGGGTTTGGGAAGTAGTTGAGGTAGTACCTATTACCTGTTATTATCAAACCATTGAGAGTTACTTCTATGTTTGCTTATTATCCCATGCTATGCTAGTAGACATGGATTGGGTGAGTGTATCCATGACAAGATGTGAGATTGTTAATTAATGGTTTACTTAAGGTGGCAACTTAAATACACATCTGGGTGGATTGAGGCACCTGGGTATTCCAGCGATTGCCTGTTTTTCTTTAGGACCGCCACCCAGGCTCAAAGGGATCATGAGATTATTCATGCTAGAAACTTCCGTGTGCAGCCACAAGCTACTATGGGCTCTAGCATAGTTGATTAAGTCGTGCGAACTCTTACAGTGGTAGACTAGCAGATGTAGGGGATGTAGGTTGGTACGGTCTACCCGTTCATAAGGTGCTAGCGCTTCTGAAAGACTATGTCTCGGTCATCCGTTTCTCAAACACCATGTAGTGCGAGAAATCCAACGGAGGAGATCGAGTATTGTGGGGAAAAGTGCGCAAACCTCTGCAGAGTGTATAAACTCATCATGATTAGCCGTGTCCCCGGTATGGACATCTTGAGTATCTAGTACCTGGATTATCATGTGAATCTCAGCATGTTACTCTAAAATTTAATTTTGTTGGGTTTTGTTTAATGATGATGCTAAATTGGGATTGAGGAATGCTGTCAACCATTCTCAATGTTTAACAACCACCATGATAGTTAAATAAAATTTATTCCTTTGCAGTAGGGAAAAATTGGCTTTCCGGCAAAACTATAACCATAGAGCTTTCCACCAGCCAAATATGCATATAGAATAGTCTATTTTATTCCATTACTCTCTATGTGTTACAATGCCATCATATTCCATGTGCTGACCCGTTTCGGGCTGCAACACTAATGTTGCAGACTTTTCAGACAACGATTAAGGAGTTTTAGGTCGTGGTTCTATACTCAGTGATGCCGTTGGAGTTGATGGACTCACTTATCTTCCAAGCCTTCCGCTATTATCGTTATTAGATGGCCTTAAGCCATATTTATTGTAATAAGTTCTCTTTTGAGACACTCGATGTAATAAGTGTGTGATTGCTACTCTGTTATAAATCCTTCAAGTACTGTGTGGTGTCAGCATTACTGATCCAGGGATGACACATGAGCAAAGAGATTGGGCCGTTTGAGGTATGGTCGCTACAAGGTGAGTATATCCATGACAGATGTGAGTTTGTTAATTAATGGTTTACTTAAGGTGGCAACTTAAATACACATCTGGGTGGATTGAGGCACCTGGGTATTCCAGCGATTGCCTGTTTTTCTTTATGGACCGCCACCCAGGCTCAAAGGGATCATGAGATTATTCATGCTAGAAACTTCCGTGTGCAGCCACAAGCTACTATGGGCTCTAGCATAGTTGATTAAGTCGAGCGAACTCTTACAGTGGTAGACTAGCAGATGTAGGGTATGTAGGTTGGTACGGTCTACCCGTTCGTAAGGTGCTAGCGCTTCTGAAAGACTATGTCTCGGTCATCCGTTTCTCAAACACCATGTAGTGCGAGAAATCCAACGGAGGAGATCGAGTATTGTGGGGAAAAGTGCGCAAACCTCTGCAGAGTGTATAAACTAATCATGATTAGCTGTGTCCCCGGTTATGGATATCTTGAGTATCTAGTACCTGGATTATCATGTGAATCTCAGCATGTTACTCTAAAATTAAATTTTGTTGGGTTTTGTTTAATGATGATGCTAAATTGGGATTGAGAATGCTGTCAACCATTCTCAATGTTTAACAACCACCATGATAGTTAAATAAAATTTATTCCTTTGCAGTAGGGAAAAATTGGCTTTCCACAAAATTGTAACCATAGAGCTTTCCACCAGCCAAATATGCATATAGAATAGTCTATTTTATTCCATTACTCTCTATGTGTTACATTGCCAGCATATTCCATGTGCTGACCCGTTTCGGGCTGCAACATTAATGTTGCAGACTTTTTAGACGACGATTAATGAGTTTTAGGTCGTGGTTCTATATTCAGTGATGCCGTTGGAGTTGATGGACTCACTTATCTTCCAAGCCTTCCGCTATTATCGTTATTAGATGGCCTTAAGCCATATTTATTGTAATAAGTTCTCTTTTGAGACACTCGATGTAATAAGTGTGTGATTGCTACTCTGTTATAAATCCTTCAAGTACTGTGTGGTGTCAGCATTACTGATCCAGGGATGACACCTGAGCATAGAGATTGGACCATTTGAGGTCTGGTTGCTACACCGGGTGTTTTCCCGCACGATATGCTGGGAGGTTGGCTTAGTTGGTTTTTTAGGACGAGTAATGATACACCTACGTAGTCCCAGTTACGTAATTAATGTAATGTGAAACGTGTGAGCTATTGATGTACATTGGGGGGAGGGAGGGGCCCACCACCATGAAAATCAGGGGAGGAGACAGAGAGGCAATTTACGCTAACCCTTTTGTAAGGTCCCGTAGATGTAGAAAGATGTGAAATGCGTGAATGTGCATTTGCAGATAAGGCCTTCCCTCGTTCATCCTTTTCTCCCGCAAGATCTTGATCTTCCGTGCAACGCACGGGCATCTTCCTAGTACTCCTACAATATACTATATTATTGTGAAAGTTCATATACACCGGCCAAGATTAATGCAAACACGGCAGATTTTCATTACATTTCGAACTTTTATACAACAGAAAAATAAAACAAACCCGACCCTAAACCTATTCTACGGCGGTGACCGACGTCCTCCATCTGCGATCTCCATGTAAGGGGGCGGGGTTCAAGACCCGTGAAGTGAAGGTGCGGTCTCTGGCGAGGAAAAGTAGAACACGGGAGACGGACCGGCCAGTTGGCACACCATGCCCTGCCGCCTCCCATGCCCTACTCATCCTCGAAGGAGTCCTCGACCTCGGCGGTGCCGGACGTTGGGCGGCGGCAAGTAGGACGCCTAGCTAACGGTGCTCCCATCATCAGTCGCCAGCGTGGCCACCGCTTGTGCGGTGACATGAGCGAGGGCGGCGACCTCGAGCTCCATCCCTGAAGACAAGCTCTCTCGTAGAGCAATCGCGCTTGTAGTCATGGTGGATGTGGTGTTAGGTAGGAGGACGATGCGCTATGGTGTGGAGGTTTGCTGGGCGTTGCCGCTTTAAGTAGCGCATTCCGGTTAGGCCAAGCGTCCCGGTGCGTCATTAAGTCGCCGGAGTTGGTTCCTCGGGCATCGAGCCTCTTAACGACGGCATACGGATGGACAACATGAATGCGGGCAGCTGGCGCCGGCTGGGAATGCACCACGCGACGGTGCGAGGGACGAGGGTTTTTGTTGTGCCAGGGTAGTCAGCTAAGGTCGTGGCAACGTTGGAGATGCCATTTTCTCACATGCGATCAACGCATGTCATTGAAAAAGCAAGACGACCCGGCATGGTCTCAGGTCCTGAGGATGCAGTTGGCCACGCTACACCACTCCGCGGACGCGTCCTGGCGCCCCATGCATCCTCGACGAGCTGGGTGTTGGGGTGTGTTTGGATTGTGGCCAAAGTGCACCTTACCAAAATTTTGGTCATGACCCAAAGATTGGTCTTTGTTTGGATGGTTGCCATTTTTTGGCATGCCAATGAACTCTAGCCAACTCTAGTTCATTTTTCTTGCCGATGTCGGCCAAATCATGGGCAACCAAAACCCCAACCAAAATTTTGGCTACCCAATGCTTTGATGGGGCAACCTTGGGCACAAACCAAACATACTGTTGGTTGTTCCACAATACTAACGCCACCCTCTACACACTGAAACCGACCATGTCTAGCGACGATGAGCGTGTCGCTCATCGCGGTCGCCGTGTCCAGAGGCGGCGCTGGAGATGCGCCATGTTGTTTGCCCCCACGACCCACATGAACGGTTGCCGGTGGCGAGGAGGTCATGGGCCAGCTCCTCCATTGGACTAGTTTGTGCTACGTCGTCCCGACCGGTGTGCCCCACATGTCGGTTTCCCTGTTTTCCCGGCCATATTCGAGCGTCAGTGCTCCGTGTTGCGCATTAGGCCTTTCACTATGTAGGCCAAGCGAGACAACTTATTGTTTATTTGAGCCATTCAAGTATAATCATGTGGCGTTTGCTTATTTCTCATTCTTCTCCAACCCTCTTCTCCATCGATCATGTCGCCCTTCGGTCGAGTCCATCCTCCTGCATGCCTCATTTGAACATTCCACCGAGTATCATTCGCATGTGGGCCTAGACCATTCTTGTATTTCCAATTTTTATTTGTAATTTGTCCGACATGCATACAAACAAATGGTTCGTTTGAAGTTTCACTTTGCCTCCACTACGTGTCGCTTCGCGTCTTAGTTTTGACATCCCATTTGGTTCATGCCCCGACACATGTTGACGAGATCGATTGATGTTCAGAGATCAGTTGCGTGTCGTGCAAGGAGATAAAGGTTTGGTCTGTTTCTATGATAGAAATGACCCGCGGGGGGGGGGGGGGGGGGGGGGGGGGGGGGCTGTGGGGATCAGAGGGAGTATATTGTACGTTCATAAGCAAAACGAACGTATTGTACCCACCATAGTCCTCTTTCAATCAATCTCCGGACCCCGAGATGAAATCGAGAGAGAACGAGTGGGGGCATGTGTGATACCTAAGGCGGATTCAAAATTGAACCGGTGATCATAGCATCCACAAATCATATATTAAGGGTATTCAATGTTTGTTTCATTTTTGAACGTACAATATACTCCCTCCTATCCTTTCTACTCCCTCCGTTCCAAATTACTCGTCGCAGAAATGGATGTATCTAGAACTAAAATACATCTAGATACATCCATACCTGTGACAAGTAATTTGGAACGGAGGGAGTAGTTTACATATATGTTTTATGTGTAGTCAAATTATCTCTACTTTGATAAAAAAACAATATCAACATTCAACAACGCCCAAACAATATTGTTAGATTCGTACGTACTCCTAGATTTGTACTCGAGATGGTTTCCAATTTGTTTTCAACCACGTGAATGTGCTTGTTCTCGCGCATGCTCTTCCTACTAGGATTTCGCCACGTATAGCCAGTCCAATAGTATCTTTTTAAGCTCCCTGTCCAATAGTACTAGTGGAGTACTGACAACATATGTGCTAGAGTATGCAGTGCTCATAGTTGTACTCCCTCCTTCCATTTATATAGGGCCTATGTGGAGGAGAGAGATGTGAAAAAGTAAGGGGAGTGAGCTCTCATGCAAGAGCCTAGCTATATACGCATTCCTAGTTAAATACGTACAATAAATATGAAGAAAGAGATGGAGAGGAGTACTAATACAATAGCCAACCTTATATTTTTTTTGCGGGAAATAGCCAACCTTATAGCCCACACTACTGTATGAGTGCATATAATAGATGATGGCTATAGATGACATGTCAGTTCCTTATAGCCATCGACTGGCTATATTATTAACCATGCTCTAATGCGTTTTTCTAAACCGCATTTGACTATTGACAAGATTAATAGTACATGAGATGTATAATGTGAAAATTATATCAATGGAAGCTCCTTTCACATACGTATCCCTGCCTTACCCTCCCTTTCGGTCACTTACTGACGGACCCCATGCTTGCTAGGCCCCGCATGTCAGTTACTCAATGGGTTCGGCCACGTCAGGGGATCCTCATCCGTAGTATACTCCCTCTGTTTTTATTTACTCTGCATAAAATGACGCGGGCGAGGGAGGGGGAGGGACTTCAGTTTGCTCTCAACTGCGGTCCCACAAGCGAGCGAAAACGCAAGATGAAGCGTGTTCCATTCGGTGAGCGACGTGGGGGGTCCAGCGTGCCGGGCTGCAACGCGAACGCGACAAGAGTGATGTACAGTCAAAACTAATTGACCGGTCATCACCGGAACCACTATTCACACCAGAACCTTCGCTGCTCGGCCTACGCCAGCCACTGCCCTAAAACCACACCTAATCTCTAGCCCGTTACCCCGCCTTTCGACCCCTAGCCCACATAGAGCGTCCCCTAGTTTGCCGGAAAGCCATGGTGCACCGCAAGATCACGTACTACAAGATGCTGACGCCGGAGCGCCGCACAGAAATCGCCGCGGCGGTCGGTGCCAAAGACCTCTGTTCCCAAGCTCGCTTTGTGGCAGACCAATCCGCGAGTTCTCTGGAGCCAAGCTACGAGGAGGAGGAAGCCGATCCAATGTTCATGGCGGAGGTCACGGCGCAGAAGGCCCCCGATGGGTATGAGACGATGGACGTCGACTTCGTACCGGTGTCTGAGTCCCCCATGGTGCAGGCGGACCAGCGGTTCAACCTGGCGATACTAAAGGAGGACCAGGAGGCAGAGGCTCAACTCGACACGGAGTGCACGCATGCCACTGCCATCGAGGCTCTCCTGCAGGCGGAACCGGATGTCGTGGATGTGAACCGGGCGACATAGGCTCAACTTGAGGCGGAGCGCGCGGATGCCGCTGCCATCGAGGCCCTCCTGCAGGAGGAACTGGACGTCCTGGACTTGAAACGGGCGGCAGAGGCTCAACTCGACGCGGAGTGCGCGGATGCCGCTCTCATCGAGGCCCTCCTGCATGCGGAACCGGACGTCCTGGACTTGAACCGGGCGGCGGAGGCTCAACTCAACGCGGAGCGCGCGGATGCTGCTGCCATCGAGGCCCTCCTGCAGGCGGAACCGAACGTCCTCAACTTGAACCGGGCAGTGCTCTCGTCCGTGCAGAGCGCCCACATGCTCCGCATGAACGAGTAGCTGGAGGCCGAGGACAACCACGGTGTGGAGACACATGTCGGCAGCTACGGCTGGTTCGCGCCGGCAGCCAAAGACGATGCGGCTGTCTCGTCCCGCGAGCAGTGATAGTTTTTCTTTATGTTGCTGTTTTATGGATCTTTTGCTGTGTAAAAACATATATTGTTATGCAAGTCGCGTGACTTGGGTCAGTCTACCATTTCAGGCGGTTGGATGAATATCCTACGTCTCCTAACCCTTCTTCCTCACCTCTTCTTCTTCCCCAATAGACCACCGCACGGACCGTACAGATACTCCCCAACATGCGGTTGGATAAACATACTCTGCAAACGAAAATTATGTGTCAGCAGTAGGATGGTTGAGTTTGGTTTGTTCACATGCGACAGCACATGTCAGTGAGGGTGTATTCCCTTGGATGGGTTTGCGGCGTGCGGGAGCGACTGTGCATGTGAGGGTGCGGTGCGACCGCGGCATGCAGGAGCGACCGTGTGAGGGTGCGATGCGACCGCGTTAGCTGTGCGCAAGTGTACCTCCTTTTCATTTTGAAAACTTTAGGTAAGCTTGGCAAAAATGTGTGGCGAAGTATGGCAATGCAAGGCCTAGACCCAAACAGGATAAGTACGTAGTACTACGTACTAGGAGTACTAGTATTGAAAAAGAAAGGCAGGGTTTTCCTTTGCGGGATTAATCGATACAAATCCTCGTTTCACGTGTCAATTAATGCAGCGCCATGCAAACCAACCTTCTCACTTCCACATGCATGCAGGGGATATTAATGTCCTTGGTTGCTAGTACGAGGAAAACCCCATCAATTTTGCCTCGATTAGTGTTAGTGGCCTTTTGCAAATTGTAATTTTGATATACTTGCCTTGTGTACAAAAAAATGGAGGTAGTAACTATATTTGACTTCCTTCTCCATTGGGGTGACATCGACGATATCTCGAACGTTGTGGTTTGGCAAAGTGCGTTCGACGGAGAACACCATTGCGCGAGACCACGGTAAGTCGTTCGCAAGTGCCGCCTGCAAGCCGAGACAACCTCCTTATTTGCATCCAGGAAGTCCGTTGAACCAAAGTACACGTAAATGTACTAGTACTATTCGTACACAATAGCGTCGTCTGTCCAGCTTAGTGCGGTGAGATGGTTTCTCGAAGAAGATGATGGAAAAGCAAAGTCGGCGAAGAGTTAAATGATGGTTGCTTCATCCGTGCTTTGTGATTTTACGCCTCACTGCTTTGTGATTTGTGATAGAAGGGACAGGGGAGTAGACTATGTCCTCTATACAGTACATGCTTCCAAGCACGGGAGAAAGAGGAGAGACGTTGCATTTTTCTATTCCTTCAATCAATCAATTAGGGAGCTTCGGTTCCATCCTTTTGGCTTTGGCAACACCGTCCATAATGGTTCCCACGATGCCAAAAGCTATTTTCACATTTGGCTACACATTGCGGATGCCCTTAACCATACCACTTGGTTTTGCTCCTGTGTGCTATCTATACAAATCCCAATTATATTGATCTAAAAAATTTATAGAATCAAGATTAGTAAAAAGGAGGTGATTTTGCCGCGTGGATGGCGGGGGAGGTTTCTTATTTTTATAGGATGTTGTCCTGGTGGTTTGCTAACATGCGGTCCCACGTGTCAGTGCTTTACCAAGCCGATTCGCTTCCCACATGAGGCAGAACAACGACAGAAGCAACACGTGGTTAACTTGAAGAAGATGAGGGAGAAGCGGATTCAACAACGAGTGAAATGATGGTTGCTTCGGCCCTCCAGCTTCTTTTTTTAGCATTATTACTTCGTCCCTCCAAGTTAACTGCGGGAAAGGTGCAACTTTGTGATTTGACGCCTCATTGCTCATTACTACGTCGGCGCCATGACTGGGTGCTTCACCCCGGCTGCTCTGCACTGTATTCCGGTATGGCACGTGGACCCGGTAGCTTGATGCCCCACATGTCGGCGAAAGGGACTAGAGGATTTATGAAAGCGAGCGCTCCACTCTTACGACGGAGGAGTACACAACACGACGGCCCAGTGAACTGTCACTTCTATTGTATATAGTACTATAGTATTGCTGTTTCGCACGATCCATCGATATAAACCTGATTAAATAGGAAAGGGCGGGGTTTTTCCCGCACGGTATATGATACTGGCCATACATTTCAAAGGAAATTTTAATGTATGCAAACTGAATAATTAAGTAACAATATGATATCTAATAAAACTAAAAACACATATGATTTATTGTGTTAGAGTGTAGTAGTAGTGATGTATTACATAGTTGTTAGATGTAACATGCGAGAACGTGTAGAGATGTAGTTTTGGAGGGCCTACAGAGAGAAAAGCGTAATACGTTCACCGAACTTCAGAAATAAGCTGATTACGGTCACTATATATGTTTTTTGGTGATTATACGGTCACTTGCTCACGGTTCAGCATTGGATTGCACTCTGTTGACCGGCCAAATAGTCTGCGTGGCACCATGTTGACTAGTTAAATTGACCACGTTCCTTGTGGGTCCCACCTGTCAGTTCGCATAGGGAAAAGGTCAGATAAACACAAATTTACGCAGGCACGACAAGACTCCACCCCGTGCGCGGGAATCACCTGGTTGTGTATGTGTCTGTCAGGGCCTGCTGTGTGCGCATGCATGTGTAGGTTGAGCACTTGAGCGTGAGAGTGTGTGTTGGTCGTGTGATGTACTGGTGTGTGCATGCATGCGTGCGTGGCTGCGTGTGTACGTGTGAGTGTTGCGTGCATGCGTGGGTGCATGTGTTCGTGTGAGTGTTGCGTGCATGCAGTTCGTGTGCATGTGTGTATAATCACCACACCAGCTCCTATGTGTTAAAATAGACGGCTCAGCATACCAATACAAGGCCACCTTGTCCGCTGTGCCCGCGGTCAATATTTTGTTGTTGTTTGTTTTCATTCTAATAGCAAGATGCCCGTGCGTTGCACGTAACATCAAGATGCATTTGTATGACTAGTTTATCTTGTGAGAGAAAATGATGAACGAGGGAAGGCCTTATTTGCAAATGTGGAGAGGTGTGTGGGTACCTTTTTGCAAAATTGTCATAGTTTATTTCCTATCCGTCAGATATAAATCGGACGGCCTATATTGCAGGATGGCGGGCACACCATCATCACCAACTTTGTTTTTTATAAGAGTGTATTTTATCCCTACTCTTATAAAAAGCATAGTCGATGATGATCGTGTGCCTGCTATCCTGCAATATAGGCCGTCCGATCTATATCTGACGGATAGGAAGGAAACTATGGCAATTTTGCAAAAATATACCCACACCCCTCTCCACACATGCAAATAAGGCCTTCCCTTGGTCATCCTTTTATCTTACAAGATAAACTACTCATACCAATGCATCTTGATGTTCCGTGCAACACATGGACATCTTGCTAGTATTTTATAAGAGTGTAGATGTAGAGTAGATACAAGCCGACAGGTGGGCCCGATGGTAGTGAGATAATGTGATGCAACACTAGAGGTGCCACGTGGAGTGTTTAACTAGTCAACTAGTCGTGTCTTGAGCAAATACAGAGTTGTACGGTGAGCCCATGACTGTATAATAACCACAAAATGTAATTGGTGACCGTAATGAGTGGATTCTGAAGTCCAATGTACGTATCATGCTTTCACTTGAAATACAATGATCGTCACTGTATATATCGCGAGAGAAATATGAAACATGCGTGAATGTGCTGGGGGCTTACTTTTAGAGGACCTGGAGATAGTTTGTGTGCATACGTGAAAGGGGCATAGGGGGGTATGCGATGGAGAGAGAGATGCTCTTCATCTCTCTTTATTATGACTAACTTTATATATAGTATAAAAATATACAAATTCACAGTGCGGAATAAATATCATTGTGGCCACCATGCAATGCAAGCGTTCATACTCCTCCATATAACTTTGTAATGTTGTATATATGTAGAAATTCTAAAATATTTTTTGGCCACACTTTATTCAAAAGAAATGTTGTATGCAAAATAAACGTGAAGAGAGGGCTTTTTAGATCAATGGGGTATGTGATGTAACATGTGTGTAGTTGATGCATTTGGCAGGGCCTAGAGAGGTATGTGTGTGTATTACGTATTCGAGAGAGGCATGGATAGAGGGGCCGACAGGGGGGCGTGGGAGAGATAGCATGAGAAATGAGAGTGGTCTAGAGAGAGAGACGAATATGACGTCACGACAAGTGATTCCCTTGAGTGTGTATATGCAAGGGGGGAGTGGATAGAGGCACCGGGAGAATATTTTTTGTGTGTGTGGTGTTTGTGTTGGTATGTGTGGGTGTGAGAAGATAACGAGACGTGGGGGAAGAGGGTGTGTCACCGCGTGAGGTCCGGTGGGTCGAGGTGAGGCCCTTCGTTCGGTTCCGTCCTGCGCCACATTGGTTGGCCCGTGACGCATTTAGGGAGACCCATAGATGACTAGTCATACAAGACAAAGATAGCATAATTGTGAAGGACTCTGTGTCCACTGACAAAGCCGGCTAGGATTTGTAACCCTAGGTTCTCGGACTAACATAACCCCTTTATCTCTGATATTACTATTCATCCAACCTAACTTTAAGGGGCATCCTACGGAATTCTCTGTTAGAATCATACTCGTCGATTAGGAAGAGAGGTGTGAGTCAATGCGTGAGAGACATGCCTAAAGATAATGTGCGTACAAGAGACACGTAGGCAGGTCTATGTCTATAGAAAGGGTCGATGGGGATTGTGCGTGTGTATGCTTGCGAGAGGAAGAGTGCTTGTGATAAAGGTTAGTGAAAACAGTCATAAATGGTTATGAGAGGGAGGGAGGGTTATATCGAGAGCATGTGAGCGAGAAAGACACCTCGGGAGAGAGTGTGTGAGCATGTGTGAGAGACCACTGATGGAGAGTGAAACTACACGTACAAGACTGCTGTACACATTGATTAAAGATATAAATTGTATCCAAATATTAGGATGGGATCATGATATTTGCAATTTGCGTAAGGAACGGTCATTGATCCATCAGACATCTAGATTCTATCGAATTTGAGCATGTCTATGTTATTGTTCGACACAATTGATCCACATAGTTAGTATTTTGAACTCCAGACAATGCATCTCTTTAGCAATCGAATATAAACGTGAGTATAGTTAATTGTTGTGTGTGTAAAGCACATTATACATATGAAAGTTACACAATGAACATTATAAATAGCTACCTATTAACTAGCATACATTTGAATTCAACTTAAGGTGGTTTTAAAAAATCGAATTCAACATGAAGTCCATTCAATTATTTGAATTTGATATCATGGCATTTGTAAATCATATCTAAATTATGGGGGCACCAATCTTTGCTCTGATTTAGTACATAATAGCATATGTAGTTGTGTACAAAATAGATTCTAATTTAGGTCCTCCATTCCAAAATAATCGTAGTTATAGGATTTTCAAGTGTCAAAATTTCAAAAAGAAGCGGATAATTTAATGAGGTTTTCAAACATACAAGGTCAAATTTAACGTTGTCTATTTAGGTCAATCCTCAAAGTTCAAGAGTACTCTAAACATGAATGCTTGTGTTTCAAAATTTTGAACGAAACACCAAAAGAGCCTCTACTCGCCCGAAACCGCGTGAGACCAATGTTTGGTTGTACAAGGAAATTACTTTTCTAATAACTCCGACCCGTGAAACCTACCGGCCCGATGTCCAAAGGTCTAAACCGGGGTAGGTTTGTAGCTTCATCCTGACGCCACGCAACCGCCTCCGAAAAACATTCATACACAATGGCCGTCTAAGCACACATGCGCGCGACCGAAATCGCTCCCGCCCACTATTTGGGACACCTGGGATTACCATCCTACCCCCGACCCGCAGTAGGTCCAAAATTTAAGAGGATGCAAAGTTTGTACTTTCCCCAAATTTCAAACAAGCATGTCCCATCTTCTGTTCAAAAATGCCAAAACAAGCGCGTCCCAGACCGAAACATGGTTCCCCCCCCCCCCCGCCCGATTCCCCATTCGTACTCCGTGGGCGCAAAAACTACCTCTCCGCCAGCCGCGAAACCCCGGCGTCCTCCGTCCGCCACCCCATTCCACCCATCAACCGCCGCCCTCCTCCATCACGCCGGAGCCAATACCCCGACGTCGTCATCCACCACAACCTCAACCACAAAGCCCTCCACGGCTAGTAGTTGAAGCCAAGGCCGAGCCGTCCGTACCTGAGCCAGTTCAACCACGCCGTACTGCGCCTCACCGCTACCGCTCCAACTTCGCCACCCTCCACCGCACTGGAGCTATTCCTGCTACGCCATCCTTCACTGCCTCGGATCTGCTTCCCCTCTGCCGACATACGGACATGGCAACACAATCAACAATTTGGCCATGGGTTTGTCCAAGCCTGCACCCTCCTCCAGAACATCGGTTTCCCTAGCAAAAAGAAGAAGATCGGCCCGACATGTGGAGGCGACCACACCGGCAACCGAAAATGGTACTCCTCTTCCCTTATTCATGCAAATCTTACGTGTCTGCTTGCACGGTATTCATCCCACAGAAGACACTAGTTGACTGTTTCTTCTTGATACTAGATGTTCCTAATAACTCGTGATGCACAAGGTTCGTAGCGACCCGACCTCAGGCGGTCAAGTCTCTGTGTTCAGTGTCATCCCTGGATCGGTAATGCTGACACACACAGTACTCGAAGGATTTATAACAGAGTAGCAATCATACACTTATTACATCAAATGTCTCAAGAGAGAACTTATTACCATAAATATGGTTTAAGGCCATCTAAAAGAAATAACAGCGGAAGGCTTGGAAGATAAAGTGAGTCCATCAACTCCAACGGCATAGCCGAATGCATGACAAACGACCTATCACATCTTACTCCTTGTTTGAAAAGTCTGCAACATGATATGTTGCAGCCTGAAAATGGGTCAGCACATGGAATATTCTGGCAATATAACACAGTAGAGCAATGAACAGGCAAATGCTATAACTACATGCATATTTGGCTGGTGGAGGCTCTATGGTTATAATGTTTTTGCGAAAAGACAATTTTTCCCTACAACAAAGGAATATACTTTATTTAACTGTCATGATGGTTGAAACATTGAGAATGGTACCCCCATCTCAATCCAAATTAAAAGTAATTATCTACCCAACAAATTAATTTAGAGTGATGAGATCTATATGATAATCCAAGAACTAGATACTCAAGTTGTCCATAACCGGGGACACGACTAACCATGATTAGTTTGTACACTCTGTAGAGGTTTGCACACTTTTCCCCACAAGACTCGATCTCGTCCATTGGATTTCTCGCACTACATGGTGTTTGAGAAACGAATGACCGAGACACAGTCTTTCAGAAGCATTAACTCTAACCCCGGGTAGACAATACCAACCTACATCCCCTACATCTGCTAGCCTACCACTTGAAGAGGTCATGCAACCTACTCAACTATGCTAGAGCCCATAATAGCTTGTGGCTGCACACGGAAGTTTCTAGCATGAATAATCTTATGATCCCTTTGAGCCTGGGTGGCGGACCATAGGAGGATCACACTTGTATAACCCCAGGTGCCCAAAACCAACAATCCACCCAGATGTGTATTAAAGTTGCCACCTTAGAATTGAACCATTAATTAAACACTCACATCTGTCATGGATACACTCAAACCCAATCCACGTCTACTAGCATAGCATAACAATATAAGCATAATGTAGAAGTAACTCCCAAGGGTTTGATAATGAAACAGGTAATAGGTTATACCTCATCAACTACTTCCCAATACCCACATGTTAATCACATCCTAATCATGCAGTGTTTGAGGATTGTAACTAATGCATAAAAACTGGGTATGAAAGAGCATGATCAATGTGTTACTTGCCTTGCTCACGATCCGCAAAACCTAGTGACTCGTAGTAGCACGCTTCGCACTCCGGGTGTTCTATCGCAAACAAACAATAGCATACATAAGCAATCAAGCAAAGATGCACAGGGGAAACTCAAATAAGAATATCTAACCAGAAAGTTCTACTGAAGAACTCCGGTTTACAAAAAGAATCAAATCAAACAGAGCAACGAAACACAAACTATGAAAGAAACAAGATCCAATTACTAATCTGGACTAAAGTCAAATTTTAAAGTACCAAAATCTTGTTGAAGTTGGTTAAAAAGAAAGAGGGCTTCGAGACAAAGATCCAGGCGCTTGTTTCACCTGATTTGGATAAACGAGCGAAAAGATAGACTAGATCGAAGATTAGGGCAAAAATCACGATGGGAAATAATCGCGGAAAAACCCTGGAAAAAGAAAACTGACGAATAGGCTAACGAACAAACGTTCGCTGTCTGTGACTAACCGACAAACAACGTTCGTTAAAATGAACGTCCGCTAAATAAATAAACCGACGGAAAACCGAACGAACCGATCTATTTAAAAAAACTAGATCTATGGTTTTCTAAAAAACCAACGGTTTTCCCGAGAAAACCGGACGGTAGCGGCGGCTACCTCGGCGTCGGCGGGATCGGTGATGGTTGGCGGCGACGGGAAGCAGCGCGGCGGGTGGCGGCGTCACGGCGCGACAGCGGCGGGATAGGTGGCGGCGGGCGGGAGGCGGCGCGCGGGCGGCTGCGCGACGACGGGAGGCGCTAGGGTTCGGGCGGGGCTGGCGGCTTCGCGGGCCTCGGGCCTCGCCTTAAAAAGCCGGCTGGGCGGTGTCCTAGTCGGGCACGAACCGTTAGGTCGGTGCTCTTTTAAAAAAAAGAAAAACTTAACGCGGAAAAACAAATAAAAGAAATACTAAACGGACTCCAAAAATCCTGAAATAAACTTTCACGGTCCTCTAATAATATTCCGGGGAAAGTGAACATTTATTTGGGACTCTAATACAATTTTGAAAAATGCATATTTTTCCTAATTCAAATAAAATTGCAATAAAATCCAAATAAAATTTATCATTTGATTTTAATATTTTTCCTCCAATATTTCACTTATTTTGGAGAAGTCATATTATCTCCTCTCATATATTTTAATATGAAATATTTTCAAAGAGAAAAATTATTAAAACCAAAATGATCCTTGCGTCAATATTTGATAAAATTCAAATATGAAGAACGTGAAATCCCCAACTCTCTCCGTGGGTCCTTGAGTTGCTTAGGATTTTCGAGGATCGCGAAACGAAATGCAATAAAATATGATACGCATGAATGACCTATGTATAACATTCCAAATTGAAAATTTGGGATGTTACAAACCTAACCCCCTTAAGAAGAATCTCGTCCTCGAGATTCGGGTTTGCTAGAAAATAGGTGTGGGTGGTCCTTGCGTAGATCATCCTCTCTTTCCAAGGTGGCTTCTTCCTCGGTATGGTGGCTCCACTGAACTTTGCAAAACTTGATAACCTTGCTGCGAGTAACTCGGCTAGCAAACTCGAGAAATTTGACAGGTTTCTCCTCATATGTCAAATCACTATCCAACTGAATTGCTTTCAGGGGCACTGTATCTGTTAGAGGAATATCGGCCATCTCTGCATGGCACTTCTTGAACTGGGAAACGTGAAACACATCATGAACTCCTGACAGTCCTTCGGGTAACTCCAACTTGTAGGCAACCTCTCCCATGCGTTCCAAAACACGGTACGGTCCTACAAATCTCGGGGCTAACTTTCCCTTGACTCCAAAACGTTTAACTCCTCGCAGAGGTGACACTCGCAGATATGCTCTATCTTCGATTTCGTAGGCTACCTCATTGCGTTTCGAGTCTGCGTAACTTCTGTTGGGACCGAGCTACCTTCAGTCTATCTCGAATTAGGTTAACCTTCTCTTCAGACTCCTTAATCAAATCCAGTCCAAACAACTGGCGGTCTCCAACTTCATCCCACATCAATGGTGTTCAGCATCTTCTTCCATACAAGGCTTCGAACGGTGCCATCTTCAAACTGGCCTAGTAGCTGTTGTTGTATGAGAACTCCGTGTAGGGCAGGTTGTCATCCCAACTAGATCCATAATCTAGCGCACAAGCTCTCAACATGTCCTACAGAATCTGATTGACTCTCTTAGTCCGTCCATCTGTCTGTGAATGAAAAGCTATACTGAACTCTAGCCTGGTACCCAAAGTCTGGTGCAGCTGGTGCCAAAACTTTGAAGTAAACTGTGTTCCTCTAACTGATACGATGGTCCTCGGAACTCCATGCAGACATACGATCATGGTCATGTATATCTTGGCCAACTTCACACTTGTATAGGTGGTCTTCACTGGGATAAAGTGAGCGACTTTGGTCAAACGATCCACTACTACCCTGATAGAATCGTATCCCGATCGGGTCCTGGGTAATCCAGTGATAAAATCCATGCCAAATTTGTCCCACTTCCATTCGGGTATCGACATAGGCTGCAGTAGTCCTGCAGGCTTCTGATGTTCTTCCTTCACTCTCTGACATACATCACATACAACTACATACTCGGCAATATCCTTCTTCATTCCAGTCCAGCAGAAACACTCCTTCAAATCCAAATACATCTTGGTGTTTTCGGGGTGTATCGAGTATGGCGAGTCATGGGCTTCCTGAAGTATCAACTTCCTGATCTCTGCATTATTGGGCACATAAACACGGTCCTCGAACCACAAGTTGTCATGCTCGTCCTCACGAAAACCTTTGGCTTTTCCTTCACTCATCCTCTCCTTTATTTCAGCAATCTCTTTGTCATCCTTCTGAGCTTCTCTAATCTTTTCCAACAATGTTGACTGAACCTCTAATGCTGCAATGAAACCTCTAGGAACTATCTCCAAACGTAGCTCCCTGAGAGCTTCTGCTAACTCCCTTGGGAATCCTCCTATTACTACGGTATTGGCATAACCCTTCCGACTCAAGCGTCTGCTACGACATTGGCCTTGCCTAGATGATAGTGCAACTTCATATCATAATCCTTTATGAGCTCCAACCATCTCCTTTGCATGAGGTTCAGCTCCTTCTGGGTAAAATATACTTCAAACTCTTGTGATCTGTGTACACATCACAACGGTTTCCAATAAGAAAATGTCTTCAGGTCTTGAGCGCATGCACTATGGCTATTAACTCCAAATCATGCGTAGCATAATTTAACTCATGTGGCCGAAGTTTTCTTGAAGCATATGAAACAACTCTTCCGTCTTGCATAACTACTCCTCCAAGTCCTATGCGTGAGGCGTCGCAATACACTTGGAAATCTTTGCGTATATCCGGCAGGATTAGCACTGGGGCTATAGTCAAACGTTTCTTCAACTCCTGGAAACTTGCTTCACATTCCTCTGTCCAATGGAATTTGGTTTATTTCTACAACAATGCCGTCATAGGCTTCGCAATCTTGGAGAAATTCTCAATAAATCTCTGGTAGTATCCCGCGAGTCCAAGAAAACTGTGGATCTCTCCAATTGAGGTGGGTGCCAACCACTCGGTGACTGACTGAACCTTGGTAGGATCCACTGCTATACCTTCTCCTGATATAACATGTCCAAGAAATCCAACTTCCTTCAACCAGAACTCACATTTGCTAAACTTGGCATATAACTGATGTTCCCTGAGCTTCTCGAGAACTAAACGCAAATGCTCCTTGTGTTCCTCTTCATTCTTCGAGTATACTAAAATATCATCAATAAACACCACGACAAACTTATCCAAGAACTCCATGAACACCTTATTCATCATACTCATGAAATAGGCAGGGGCGTTAGTCAGTCCAAATGACATAACCGTATACTCATATAACCCGTACCTTGTGGTGAATGCTGTTTTTGGTATATCCTTTTCTCAAATCTTCAGCTGGTGATATCCTAATCACAAATTGATCTTCGAAAACACTTTAGCTCCTTGCAGCTGGTCAAACAAATCATTGATCATTGGCAGTGGGTACTTGTTCTTGATCGTCACTTCCTTCAACGCACGATATCCAACAACCATTCTCAATGATCCATCCTTCTTCTCAACCAAGAGCACTGGTGCTCCCCATGGTGATGAACTTCGTCGGATGTAACCTTTCTCCAACAACTCCTTAATCTGCTTCTTGATCTCTTCCAGATCATTTGTGGGCATCCGGTACGGTCTCTTCGATGTTGGTCCGGTGCCTGGCATTAGCTCTATCAAAAACTCAATATCTCGATATGGCGGCATGCCTAGTAACTCCTCCGGAAATACATCAGGGTAATCCTTCACTACCGGCACTTCCTCCTGAACAACTCCTGAGAGAGAATTTACTTGAGTCCTCCTAGGCGCATGCCTAGATACATACTTGATCCTTTTTCCCTCCGGGATGGTGAGTAGAATTGATCTGCTAGCACAGTCAATGTTCCCTCCATAATACGATAACCAATCCATTCCTAGTATCACATCCAATCCTTGTGACTCCAAAATTACTAGGTATGAGGGGAAAACATGGCTACCAATGGTTAAGGGTATTCGATTGCACCATCGGCTGGCCATATACTCTGCACCGGTTGAGCTCACTAGCAAGGGTGTCCTGAGGGCTAAGGTGGGTAACTTAAACTTGTCCACAAATCCCCTCGAAATGTATGAATGCGATGCACTAGTATCAAATAAAACAAGGGCGGTAAATGACTTAACCAAAAACTTACCGATAACTGCATCAGACTGCTCTTCAACCTCCTCCACGTTCACGTGGTTCACTTGTCCCCTCTTGAAAGGGCTGGGCTTCTTCCCAGCGCTTCCATTGCCATTTCTGTTCTTCAATTCCGGACAATCATTGGCGTAGTGCCCAGTCTTCCCGCACTTGAAATAGGTAATGTGACTTTGATCCTTCTTGGCGGGTGTGGCTGGGTTAGAGTGGTTCTGGTTACTGCCTGCTCCATTCCCGTTTCCATTCTTGGGCCACTATGGTTATGCGAACTACCTCCATTGTGAGTGTGGCCTCCATGGTTATGGGTCAATCCTCCCAAGTTCGGGGTGAAACGAGGCTTCTGCTGAGCTCCAGAATTGTACTTTCCTTGTCCATACTTGCTCTTGCGGCTCTCAATCTGCTGCTACTTCCCTTCAATCATAAGAGCCTTGTCTTCCAGCTCCTGGTAGTTGTTAAATGTTGCCACCATCAACTGCATGCTCATCTCATCATTAAGGCCTTCCATAAACTTCTCTTTCTTCGCGACATCTGTGGCCACATCATCAGGGGAAACTCATCTACGTACTGGGCCACAATACGATTCCCCTGGCGCAAGTTGCGAAACTCACGCTTCTTCATGCTCATAGCTCCAGTTGAGACATGCGCTGTGCGAAAAGCTTGCTGAAACTGCTCCCAAGTAACATTGGCTATGGGAAAAGTGGCTGTGTAATTCTCCCACCATGCGGTTGTGGGTCCATCCAATTGGTGTGCGGCAAAACGCACCTTCTCAGCATCTGTGCAACCGGCAGTAGTTAACACCCTTCCAATCCTACGTAGCCAATCATCTGCAACTATGGGCTCGGTGCTACTGGAAAACATCGACGGCTGTAACCTCAGAAAGCGGGCTAAGTTGTCAACTGGAGGTGGTGGCGGTGGGTTGTTGTTGTTGTTGTTGTTGTTGTTGTTGTTGTTGTTGTTATTGTTGTTGTTGTTGTTGTTGCCCTGATTCTGAACTAGCTACTGCACCAGTGTATTCTGTTGCTGGATCAACTGAGTGAGCTCCGGTGGGAAAGCAAAACCGGGGTCACGTCTCGGAGGCATCTGATGGGTTTTAGAGGGGAGATATTAGAATAGAATGAGGTCTAAGGAGAAAAGCACTACCCATATGCACATGAGACAAACACAATCATATCATATCACTCAACCAATCAAGCAAGGGCATACAATCGATCTAACTATCGTTACAGTGCTCGGACTATTCTATATACATGGGGAAACACTACTGATCATATGGTGGTCTACTAGAAATTTTTATCGGTGGAAGACTCCATGATATCTGCTCCAGCTTCGTCTTCATAATCATCATCACTATCATCGGGGTCGGAGTCGGTGTCGTCGATGATGATGTAGTCTTCAGAACGAATTTCCTTGGGTTCGTCGTCTTCTCCTCCTGGCGTGGGGTCTCCAATGAAAACTCCTAGCTTCCTTGTCATGTCGTCATTCTTCTCCACAAGTATCATGATTTCCTCCTCATATCCATCGCTTGTAGACTTAAGCTCCTCTTCTAGCTCTGTGATCCTGGTCATCGCCTTCTACAAATCTATCATGCTTGCACACATCTGGTTCTCCTGGCGACGAATATGATGGTTTAACTCCTAGATGAATGCTGCAATGGACCTGTCCTTCCTGGTGCTGATCATCTCCCATTGCTCATTTCAGTGCCCACATATCTGGTAGATAGTGTCCTTAAGCTTCTTGTGGTAAACTTCGCCGATGCGTCCTATGGCGATGTGGGCTTCCATGCTCTTGCCTAGACTCCAGGTTGGTGCGTCAAAGGAAAACTCTATGGGTTTAGTGACTGGCGTGAATGTCCTTCTTGGAACTTGAACTCGAATCAACCAACGCTCCTCTTCCGGTAAAGTGGAGGTGTAGGTCCCGGTGAAGCTTGGTATTCTGGTGTTCAGGTACCTAGTGACTTCCTTCAGGTGTCGTCCAAACGGGGTGTCTTCATCCGACTATGTAAACTTCTTCCTCAAGTCCGCCATCCTAAAGAGTAGAAAATGGAGAGGAGTCAGAAATGTGTAGAGAAGAGTGTCCTATGGTTCATCTTGGTCGTGTCCTACATTCAGTGTGTGCTCTGATACCATCTTGTAGCGACCCGACCTCAGGCGGTCAAGTCTCTGTGTTTAGTGTCATCCCTGGATCGGTAATGCTGACACACACAATACTCGCAGAATTTATAACAGAGTAGAAATCACACACCACCGGAAGAGGTCATGCAACCTACTCAACTATGCTAGAACCCATAATAGCTTGTGGCTGCATACGGAATTTTCTAGCATGAATAATCTTATGATCCCTTTGAGCCTGGGTGGCGGGCCATAGGAGGATCACATGGTATAACCCCGGGATCTCCTAGGACAACACTTGTATAACCCCAGGTGCCCAAAACCAACAATCCACCCAGATGTGTATTAAAGTTGCCAGCTTAGAATTGAACCATTAATTAAACACTCACATCTATCATGGATACACTCAAACCCAATCCACGTCTACTAGCATAGCATAACAATATAAGCATAACGTAGAAGTAACTCCCAAGGGTTTGATAATGAAACAGGTAATAGGTTATACCTCATCAACTACTTCCCAATACCCACATGTTAATCACATCCTAATCATGCAGTGTTTGAGGATTGTAACTAATGCATAAAAACTGGGTATGAAAGAGTATGATCAATGTGTTACTTGCCTTGCTGACGATCCGCAAAACCTAGTGACTCGTAGTAGCACGCTTCGCACTCCAGGTGTTCTATCGCAAACAAACAATAGCATACATAAGCAATCAAGCAAATATGCACGGGGGAAACTCAAATAAGAATATCTAACCAGAAAGTTCTACTGAAGAACTCCGGTTTGCAAAAAGAATCAAATCAAACGGAGCAACAAAACACAAACTACGAAAGAAACAAGATCCGATTACTAATCTGGACTAAAGTTAAAGTTTAAAGTACCAAAATCTTTTTGAAGTTGGTTAAACAGAAAGAGGGCTTTGAGACGAAGATCCAGGCGCTTGTTTCACCTGATTTGGATAAACGAGCGAAAAGATATACTAGATCGAAGATTAGGGCAGAAATGGCGATCAGAAATAATCGCGGAAAAACCCCGGAAAAAGAAAACTGACGAACAGGCTAACGAACGAACGTTCGCTGTCTGCGACTAGCCAACGAACAAATTTCGTTAAATTGAACGTACGGACAAACATCCGCTAAATAAATAAACCGACGGAAAACCGAATGAACCGATCTATTTAAAAAAACTAGATATAGGGTTTTCTAAAAAACAATGGTTTTCCCGAGAAAATCGGACGGTGGCGGAGGCTACCTCGGCGTCGGCGGGATGGACGAGGCGGGCGGCGGGGTCGGCGGCGGCAGGATCAGTGGCGGCGGGCGGCGGCTCCGGCAGCGGGGTCGGCGGCGGCGGGAAGCGGCGCGACGGGCGGTGGCTTCGTGGTGCGGCGGTGGCGGGCGGGAGGCGGCGTGGCGGCGCGGCAACGGGTGGCGCTGGCGGCGGCGGGCGGTGCTAGGGTTCGGGCGGGGCTGGCGTCTTCGCGGGCCTCGGGCCTCGCCTTAAAAAGCAGGCCGGGCGGTGTCCTAGTCGGGCACGGCCCGTTAGGTCGGTGCTCTTTAAAAAAAGAAAATCCTAACGCGGAAAAACAAATAAAAGAAATACTAAACGGACTCCAAAACTCATGAGATAAATTTTTAGGGTCCTCTAGTAATATTCCGGACAAAGTGAACATTTATTTGGGCCTCTAATGCAATTTTGAAAAATGCATATTTTTTCCTAATTCAAATAAAATTGCAATAAAATCCAAATAAAATTTATCATTTGATTTTATTATTTTTACTCCAATATTTCACTTATTTTTTGAGAGGTCATATTATCTCCTCTCATATATTGTAATATGAAATATTTTCGGAGAGAAAAATATCAAAACCAAAATGATCCTTGCCTCAATATTTGATAAAATTCAAATATGAAGAATGTGAAATCCCCAACTCTCTCCGTGGGTCCTTGAGTTGCTTAGGATTTTCGAGGATCGCGAAATGAAATGCAATAAAATATGATATGCATGAATGGCCTATGTATAACATTCCAAATGGAAAATTTGGGATGTTACAAGGTTTCTCCTCATATACTATTTCACCTTAGCTAGAGGTTTGTCGCCCCACTGAATTTCAATTCCTGGCCAGTTGATTCCCAATTAACGGAAGCATTCCCCGGCGTAAGAGGCGTTAGTCCACCTATTACACCGGGGAAGAAGTGCCTCGATGTTTATCTTAGGGGCGTGTGGGGCCTAGATCTACTGGCACCCGATCTGGAGGTCGGCCGAGATTAAAGGGATGGCCTGGGAGCGCTGCCAAGCACGGCGGTGGTGTGAGGTCCAGGGGAGGGTGGGGCGGCGGAGGCAGGGGTCTGGGCCGGTGGTCGCTGGCGGTTCGAGAAAGATCGTCAATAGTGACTGGCGGGAGGTAGACGAAGGCCATCTGCCCGTTCCTTATAGATCAGACGGTTCATTAAAAAAATCAACTGACCTATTTATTTTCAGTCGACTGTTATCTTGATATGACCACATGTGGTGGTGTGCTGGAGGAGTACCTGCATTTCCTGTGCTCATATATTACAAAATCATACGGAGTAGAATCTAATTTTGTTTGCCATGCAATGTTGTAGAGCTATCATATGTCTCCTGTCATTTATTTTTAGCCACCTGCTATCTGCTACTTTTACAGTGCACTAGTTCTGCACACACTTCACCCATACTCTCACTATTGTGTTTTTATGCAAGGACATTTCAGACTCTGCTACTATGAGAGAAGCAAAAAAGAAAAGAGAGAAGTCGCTCCAGCGCCGTACGCGGATAGGCCAGACACGTTTCAGCCTTATAATAGGTGCAGTGTCAGTAGATGGAGTCGGTAAACGTAGCTCTGGAGTTGATGACCTTGCTCACAATGAACCACCATCCCAGGTGCTTGCTTTAACTTCACGGTGTCATATGTGGTTGCATGTTCCATATGGTGTCTAGCTTGTATTCGGAAGGCCGAAGTTGGTCTTTATTAAGATAAGCAAAGATATTTTTACATGAACCACCATCCCGTGAGCACCCGAAGACAAATAGCTAGTCAGGTCACTGGCCGAGCCAGTGACAAGCCCAGCAAAGAGAGGCATCACCTGGAAGCCAACTAAAAAGCCGTGATGGTGGCGAAGCAGCCCGCCTCCCACCAGGCTCTCAGGTCCTAGATGATCATGCTCACCACTCTAGCCGGATGTCTAGCTTGTATTGCTTCCAATTTGGTTAAATTGCATCTGCTTAGCTTACACATTATACCTTTGAATATGACATGCCTTTCTGTTTTTGGTACATACTAGTACATCTATGTATTAACCATGTTCTTACATCAAACTAATGTTCTTGTGTATCCCTCATCTAATCACTTATGATGAGGTAGTCAGGCAACTGCATTACTCCTCATTTAAAGAATGCAGCGTCAGCCTCCCGACATGATTCTCAAGAAACAGCAAGGCTAGATGAAGATAGTGAACGTAGCTCTGTAGTTGATTACCGCATTTCCCCTACACTAGCATCGCAGGTGCTTGCTCTAACTTGGCAGCGTGATATGTGGTTGCATGTTGCATATGGTGTCTAGATTGTAATTCTTCCAATCTGGTTAAACTGCATGTGCTATTCTGCTTAGCTTATACATTATACCTGTTAATGTGACATGCCTTCCTGTATTTAGTACATAGTCCAACTGTCTATTAAGCATGTCCTCACATAATTTTTTTTGTATCCCGCATAAATCAATATGACGAGACACCTTCAGTATATGCAGTGTGATATTAGTCGCATCTTTGATATGATTTATAGCATGCGCTGCTTCTAATTTGTTGAAATGCCATTTATGATGGGACACTTTTAACTTGGCAGAGTCATATTGGTTGCATCTTTCACGTGGTTTCTAGCTTGCATTGCTTCTTATTTGGTGAAATGGTTTCTACTTAGTTTACACAAACATTTGTGAATATGCCATGCCGTCCTGTTTTTCGTATTATTCCATCCTGGAATCATGTGTTTGCCTTACATCAAAGTAGTGATTGTTAGTATCATGCACGAGTGAGTTGTGAAGAGTGAATTTTATTGCTTTTTCTTGTCGGTTTTACTTGACAATTCAAAATCAATAAAGCCGAAGGAAGTTAGCAAGGCAACGGATGAAGGTGCTCCTTCCAAATGGAGGGCCTCTACAGATTCTACTCCATCTCCCAAGATGATTTCCAAGACAACATATGCATAGACACTCAACGTAGTTGTGTTGGTGATGAGCACGTCTCCCCTAGTGCACCATCACAGGTGCTTCCTCTAACTTGGCACTGTTATATGTGGTTGCATGTTATGTATGATGTCTAGCTTGTATTGCTTCTAATTTTATTGAATTTCATCTGCTTACTTTACACATTATACTTGTGACTAAGACATGTGTTCCTGTTTCTAGAACATACAATATCTGTCTATCACACCATGTTCTTACATCAAAGTACATTTGTTCTGAAGAACTAAATTGTTATTAATTTTTCTTGTCGGCTTGACTTAACATGGCACAGAGAAAGAGGAAGCAAGACAGAACGACAAGGAAAGGCAAGCGGAACAATCCTATAGATTCTGCTGGTTCTAATGGTGCAATAGAAGGTCAAAGTCCAGCGGAAAATTGTATCGACATGGTATCCCGTGCTACACGAGCTGCAGAACAAGCCAAACAGAAACAAATAGCCGCCACCAAACGAGCAGAGACAACCCTAGTTGTTGCAACACCTTCCACAGTACCACCATCTGCATGATTTACTCGTTGGTCAACTCAGCTAGCAGCACGTTCCCAAGCTCCCTTGCCACTTGACACTACTTCCGAAGCACTCTTGACACAAGATGAGTTGGCAAGATCAGATGAACTTTGTGAACTTCAACAGCAAGAAGGTAGTTGCTGGAGTCAAGTTACAGTTGCATGCTTCTTTATATGTAGTCTCACAGTTTCATGTACACTAACACTTCCTATGTTTGTTGTTGGACTAGCACCTAGGCGCAAGAGGAAACAAACATCAGGGATAATGCTCGATAGGTTAACTAAATCTAGAGGAGGAAGAATGGAGATCCGTTTTGACGCAGGTTTAAAAAGGCCACGTGATGCTACAGAGTCAGCCAAGTTAGTATCAGAGGCAGCGGTTGCTGTTAGGTGTCATGTACGTATCCTCCCAACATGGATTCAGTACAGGAATGACAAAGACGAAACCCAGTTCAACTCCTTCCTCGACCATTTATCTGTAAGTATGGTTATGTATGGAAACTAGTAATATCGTCTTGCTCTGTCCAATACTTTCTAGGTTGCTGATAATGAGACTCCCATAAATTTCAACAGATGAGGTTCAAGTTGGATAGCCAAGATGATGCAACCAGACAAGCTTGCACCCATGTTTTCAAGTCTGCTCTGCGACAGTATCAGTATAACTTGAGGAAAACTCACTTTGAAGGCAAGGATAACAGTGAACTTACCCAAACATGTCCAGTGGAAAATATATCTGATGAAAACTGGAGAGGCCTCGTTAAACACTGGTCCAATCCAAACTATCAGGTACATTATATATATGTGATCAGATCACATGTTGAAGTCCTATTTACGCATGTGCCACACAAATCTATCTTCTTGTAGTTGAACTATTCAAATAACAAGGCCAGCCATACGAAAGTGAAATTCCAATAGACGACATGATCTTGTAGCTATATTGCACACTGCGAGGCTCTTGTAATTAGCTGTTGTTTCACTCTTTTTGCTGTACCATATTATTAGATCTATATTGACTTGTTCCAAATGCAGAGGAAACCCCGCAAGGACCAAAAAGTACCTGAACCAAATGCTATGGAAATCTTCAAGGACTGTCACACCAGCAAGAAGAAGGGTGAGGGAGTCCTGGATTAGGGGGTCCCCGGACAGCCGGACTATATCCTTTGGCCAGACTGTTGGACTATGAAGATACAAGATTGAAGACTTCGTCCCATGTCCGGATGGGACTCTACTTGGCGTGGAAGGCAAGCTAGGCAATACGGATATGGATATCTCCCCCTTTGTAACCGACCTTGTGTAACCCTAGCCCCCTCTGGTGTCTATATAAACCGGAGGGTTTTAGTCCGTAGGACAACATACAATCATACCGTAGGCTAGCTTCTAGGGTTTAGCCTCCCTGATCTCGTGGTAGATCAACTCTTGTAATACTCATATCATCAAGAACAATCAAGCAGGACGTAGGGTATTACCTTCATCGAGAGGGCCCGAACCTGGGTAAAACATCGTGTCCCCTGCCTCCTGTTACCATCCGCCTTAGACGCACAGTTCAGGACCCCCTACACGAGATCCGCCGGTTTTGACACCGACATTGGTGCTTTCATTGAGAGTTCCACTGTGTCGTCACCATAAGGCTCGATGGCTCCTTCGATCATCGCTAGCGATGCGGTCTAGGGTGAGGCTTTCCTCCCCGGACAGATCTTCATATTCGGCGGCTTTGCACTGCGGGGCAATTCGCTTGGCCATCTGGAGCAGATTGAGAGCTACGCCCCTGGCCATCAGGCCAGATTTGGAAACTTGAACTACACGGCCGACATACGTGGAGACTTGATCTTCGACGGATTCGAGCCCATGTCGGACGTGCCATACAGTCTTGACAAGCATGACGTAACTCTGCCGTCGGACAGTATTCAGGAGATCGCATCCGCAGCTACTCCGTCCATCTATCCAGAGCAAGTCGCGCCATCCGAGAGCGGAGGGATGGACCCCGCCATGGAGGCCGCACTCTCAGTGGCGATAGAGTCGGATACTGACTTCACCCCTTACGAGAGCCGTGTTGCCGAACCACTAGATTCATCTTCGGTCACGGACTCCGAGCCGCTCGTATCCGCGCCCGTCGAGTCCGACTGGGCGCTGATCATGGAGTTCACCTCCGCGGATATCTTTCAGCACTCACCTTTTGGAGATGTGCTAAATTCATTAAGGTCTCTCTCCCTGTCAGGAGAATCTTGGCCGAACTATGTCCGGCTAGAATGGGATGCGGACGACGAAGAAATTCGTCGCCCACCCACCACCCACTTAGTAGCCACTGTCGACGACTTAACCGACATGCTCGACTTCGGCTCCGAGGACTTCGACGGCATGGACGACGAAGCCGGAGACGAACCGGAACCACCGCCCACAGGGCGCTGGACCGCTACTTCATCACATGACGTGTACATGGTGGACACCCCCAACGAAGCCAATGGCGATGAGAAAGCGGAGGATGACCCCTCCAAGAAGCAACCCAAGCGCTGACGTCAGCGGCGCCGCCCTAAGTCCCGCCATAGCAAAAATAGCGATAACAATAGTCCACGCGACTCCAGAAAAGACGACAACTGTACCACCCCGGTGGCAGAAAACGATCAAGATGCAAACAACAAACATAGTACAGATTCGACGTCCGAACACGATGACGCCAAAGATAAGCATCATCAATCCCCATCTAGGGAAGAAAACAGTCCGGACGATGATGCATCCATCATCCCGGGAACACACTTGGAGCAAGAGAACCTCCGCAGAAGGCTTACTGCCACAGCGATAAGCCTGAAGAAACAGAAGCAAAGGCTCAAGGTCGCACAAGATACGCTCAACAGCAAGTGGAACAAAGTAACAAAGTATGGTAGAAGCTACCACCCAAATAGCTATCCAAAACGCAAGCTATTACAGGAATTTGATGACGAGGCCTTAGAGCCCATACAGCCGATAAGTGATACGGCTAACCGGCCGGATCCACCGCCCTGTGAACGCGATAGAGCGGCTAACAAAGTCACGCATAAGTCAACACACGTTCTACATGAGAACTTATGTCAAAAATCCGGCGCGACCAGATCTATCTATGGATCTAGGAAGCGCGCTACGGTACACAACCATCACTGAATAGGCGCATCCCAATATAGGGGTGCCACACACCCACTATGTTTCACTGATGAGGTGCTGGACCCTGAATTCCCAGAAGGATTCAAACCAGTGAACATAGAGGTGTACGACAGAACCACAGACCCTGGAGTCTGGATAGAGGACTTCATCCCCATATTCATGTGGCTCGTGAAGACGATCTCCATGCCATTAAATACTTGCCCCTCAAGCTTAAAGAGCCATCTAGGCACTGGCTGAAAAGCCTCCCTGAAATCTCAATTGGAAGTTGGGAGGAGCTCGAGGACGCTTTCTGGGCCAATTTTCAAGGGACTTATGTCCGACCTTCGGATGCAGACGATTTAAGTCACATAATCCAACAATCCAGAGAGTCCGCCCAAAATATTTGGAGCAGGTTCCTCACAAAGAAGAACCAAATAGTCGATTGTCCGGATGCCGAAGCCTTAGCAGCTTTTAAACATAGCGTCCGAGACGAATGGCTCGCCAGACACCTCGGTCAAGAAAAACCGAGAACAATGGCAGCTCTAACAAGCCGCATGACCCGCTTTTGTGCGGGCGAGGACAGTTGGTTGGCCCGTAGCAACACCAGCGACCCAAGCACATCCGAAGTAAGGGATTGCAATGGTAAACCACGATGCAACAAAAACAAGCGTCGAAATAAAGAAGGTAGCCCAGATAATACGGTGGTAAACGCCGGATTCAGGGGCTCCCAACAAGGTTAGCGGAAAAGGCCTTTCAAAGGCAGCAGAGAAGGACAATCTGGCCTAAAAAACATTCTTGACAAGCTCTGTCAGATTCATGATACCACAGATAAACCTGCAAATCATATCCACAGAGAATGTTGGGTCTTCAAGCAGGCAGGTAAGCTAAACGCCGAACACAAAGGGGAGGAGACACCAAGCAAAGACGAGGATGAACCTCGCTAGCAAAGCGCTGGAGGACAGAAAAAATTCCCACCGGAGGTTAAAACAGTAAACGTGATCAATGTGACAAGGAGGAGAAGCAATCACGCACTCCGATGCACACGCGCCATCGAGCCCGTCACCCCTAGGTCCAACCCCTGGTTGGCCTGCCCGATCACTTTTGATCGTAGGGATCACGATACACATATCCGGCGCGAACGACTGACGGCCTTGGTGTTAGACCCAATAATAAATGGGTACCATTTCACAAGGGTCCTCATGGATGGCGGCAGTGATCTCAATCTGATATATCAAGACACAGTCCGCAAAATGGGGATAGACTCGACACAAATAAGTCACAGTAATACTACCTTCAAGGGAGTAATACCAGGCCAAGAGGCCCACTGTACGGGCTCTCTACTACTAGAGGTGGTATTCGGTTCTCCCGATAACTTCTGAAGTGAAACGTTAACTTTTCACATCGCTCCATTCCGAAGTGATTTTCAAGCACTACTCGGAAGGGCGGCTTTCGCTCGTTTTAATGCAATACCGCATTATGCTTTTCTCAAACTCAAGATGCCCGGTCCTCGAGGCGTCATTACAGTTAGCGGAAATACCAACCGTTCTTCACGTACGGAAGAGGACCTGGCGGCTCTAACAGCCGCACACTAGACGGCCTCACCAACCAGAAAAATGGCAGGTCGTCAAGACCACAGACATGGTTAGACGAGTCCGGCGTTCCATCATACGTGATACCAGGGGCTTCCCGCGTGTAATCAGGGCCAGCCCGGCTCAACTAGGCTTCTCTGGAATTCTGATAACGCATTCTTCTTTTCAGCACGGCAACCTTCATCTAAGTTCTTTCCTTTTTGCAGGTTACCATCGTGCTACACCCGTCTAGGACACGGCACAACAGAGACACAGGCACAGACGTGCAGCAGGGACCCGCCAAAAGGTTTCTTTTTAGATTAAGGCCCTGTGTAAACCTTTTTTACTGTCTCTTGTTGCTCACATCCTCTGGATACTACACACAACCAAGAAGGATGCCGGTGTTATTGGCATGTGGCCACGCCAGGATTTTGCACGTACCTAGACACATGGGGTTTCTTATAAAGGGCATTGTTTAGCCCGGTATATGTTACAAAAACCAAACACCTTAGGGAGTGTTTGGCGTCGTGAGTTTGGCCCTATATGCATCAGCTCCGAATCATGTCTTTGGTCAAATGTTGGGTTTGCCCGGCTCCCACGTTTTGGTACCTTACGTTCCATTATATTAGCTAAGGTAGCACTGGGAGAACTACTGCGATTGTGCCCTGGTTCGTCCGGATGAGCACCTCAGTAGAGAAAGCCGAAAACTGACTGTCATGATATAGCGAGAGACTGGTCAACCACTCGATGACTAATTAGAATCTTCGGGATTCCTCCGCATTAACGAAGGGCCGTTTCCCGGTCATGTACGTACGTGCACCGTAATCGGGCGAGCGCAGAAGTACCAGGGGCTATATAGTAGCCCCACTGTCAAACTCCAATGGCTAAGTGAAAGTGTTAAAGCAATATAGTCCGATTGCCTTGTTCGCTACGCTATCACCTCCTTAACGGACCAAGACGTTGGATCAAGTGTGGATATGCATCTTTTGCGAACACCCCCGCATTATATGCATGGGGGCGGAAGCAGACAACTGCAAACTTTCAGGTTGTATACATATATACATAAACAGCCGCACAGGAGGCATCATAGTACTTTCGGGCAAAAGTATAAATACAGCCTTGATTAATTCGGAAAAACATTGTTTGTACAATGGGACTACATGTCACTGGAAAATAATATTGTTCGAGCACTGAGCCTCTATCGAGTGAGCTCCTTCAAGGACTTCTTCAAAGTAGTGCTTGGCAGCCACTCGGCCTATGGCCGAACCCTGTGCCGCAACAGTGGTGGCCTCCATCTCCGCCCAGTATGTTTTGACACGGGCAAGGGCCATCCGTGCACCTTCTATGCACGCTGATCACTTTACAACATCGATGTGTGGCACAGCTTCAAGGAATTGTTGCACTAAGCTAAAGTAGCTACTCGGCCTTGGCCCTCCCGGCCACAGGTGATCCACAACGGACCTCATGGCAAGTCCGGAAAACCTATGGAGCTCGGTCCAACCGGTCAATCGCTCATTCAGCAACAGCGGACGGACTGGAGCGTGAAACTGTGACCAGAACAGCTTCTCCACTTCGGGACCTTTCTGATCCTTGAAGTACTCGGCTGCATCAGCAGCACTTGCAGCCAAATCCATGTACTCGTCCGCAGAACTCCATAGCCGGTCCAGAGGAGCGTACTTCGGATCTCCGAACTTAGTCCGCAACAAGAAGGGCTTCCCAGACACGATATCTGCAGCTTGATTCAGCTCCTCCTTCATCGCTCTAATTTTGGAGCGGGCTTCCTTGGCAGCCACCCGAGCCTTCTCCAGGTCCGTCGCTTTCGACCGGTCTTCTTCTTCAAGAAGCCGGTAACGGTTAGCAACATCTTTTAATTCTACAACCATCTTGGCTATTTTTCCTTGCTCTCGCAATGCGCGGCCTGTTCGGCCCTTAACTCTTCGACCGCCTTTAAAGCGGCCGCATTGCTACTCCTCGCTTGCTCCTTGGCTCGGGCAAGCTCCGCCCGAAGGGTCTCCACGGTGGCAGCTCCATCTGCAGTCACAACGTATTAAAGATACTAGCATCATGATGCTCTTACTATGTGACGATCACCAAAAAAATCACTCACCCTGTGCCTCGTCAAGCCGCTTGTTGACAAGCACGATGTCGGCATCTGCCGCATCCAGCTGCCGCTTTAGTTCGGCAAACTCATCAGTCCGGCTAGCTACCGGAGCTTCAACCACCTGCACATAAAGGCGGTCTGGTTATTACCTAGGACTATGATCCTCTGTTTGCCGCCGTTCTTGATGACAACTAGAGTCTCAGGGGCTACTATCTGCAGGGGCATACCTAACGTATGCGGTACTGTTAAAGGCATACATTGTTTCACGTACCTCGAAGCCTTTTAGCAGACTCATAAAAGCTTCGTGCACACCGCTTTCGGCGGATGAAATCCTTTCAATTACCGTACCCATTAGCGTACGATGTGCTTCCGAGACGACAGCTTGCCCCAGAAGGTACTTCAGTGCGTCCAATCGCACACTGTACGGACCCTTGCTGTCGCTCCCCTCAGGAGCCGGATACTGGGGATGTCAGGCAGCCAAAGGGTTACTCTCTGGCCCTAGTGGATCCGGAGATACTCTTCGCGACGACACTTCAAGGTCGCCCGCTTCTTGAGTTGGGGAGTCTGGGGAGGCGTTTCGCTCTCCATCATCTCCGGAAGAAGATCCCCCGAAGATGAACTCTGTCGAGAAGGGCTGCGATCCGGACTACAATTTATAAACACCAATTATTGTCTTTGGAAGTAAGATAGGATATATTCACTATTAAGTACTTTTTGATTACTTACAGCTCGGTAGAGGGCTGATCCCCGCGCGGACATTGTGCGGCAAGAATACACTCCGAGGCAGGATCCTCTGGTGGAGATTTCTTCTCCCGTTTGGAAACCTTAGTTTCCGGATCTTCAGAGGTAGTTCTCTTCCTCCCCCGGGGAGGGAGAATGTCAGATTCTTCCCCTTGGTTATCCTCCCTCGCGGAGGCGCTCATTCCTTCGATTGGAATAGGTAGCGATGGAGGCCCGATTTCGCCCTCTTTATTCCCCCCTTCATCTTCGTTTGAGGGCACTAGATGAGGTGCCGGCTCGAGCATCTTTTCCAGCATCGCATTGTCCAAGCCTTTAGGAAGGGAGGACGAACACTGGATCATCTTCGCCTTTGCTATCCAGTCCTGGTCAAAGAGCGATTCGTCAGAATGATGTCATGATAAACAAAAGGACAGTGTGTTTGGCCAGGGGATTACTTACTTGGGTAGCAGGGCAGTTGCAGCTCAGGCCCACGTCCTTGGTAGTGTCCGGACACTCTATTTGGGGTCCGAAGAATGATTTGTACATCTCCTCGTGCGTCATGCCGAGGAAATGCTGAATAGTGCGCGGTCCTTCCGGGTTGAATTCCCACATGCGGAGGGGCTGGCGTTTGCAAGGCTGGACTTGACGAACCAGCATAACTTGCATTACCATAACCAGACTGAAATCTCCCTCAAAGAGATCTCGGATACGGCTCTGCAGTATTGGCACGTCCTTGGCTAGACCCCAGCTCATCCCCCTACTGATCCATGACATCAGTTGTGGTGGGGGGCCCGAGCGAAAGGTGGGGCAGCTACCCATTTGGCACTTCGGGGAGCTGTGATGTAAAACCACTCCCGTTGCCACAATCCGGACACCTCTGGAAAGGAACCCTTTGGCCATGGAGCGTTAGCAATTTTTCTTATTAAAGCACCTCCGCACGTTGCGTATTGCCCCTCGACCATCTTCGACTTCACATCGAAGGTCTTGAGCCACACGCCGAAGTGAAGGGTAATGTGGAGGAAGGCCTCACACACGACAATAAATGACGAGATGTGAAGAAGGGAATACGGGGCCAGATCGTGAAAATCCAGCCCGTAATAGAACATAAGACCCCTAACAAAGGGATCCGGAGCGAGGCCTAGTCCTCGGAGGAAGTGGGAGACGAACACAACGCTCTCGTTGGGTTCGGGAGTAGGGACGACCTGCCCTCGGGCGGGCAGCCTATGCGAAATTTCGGCGGTCAGATATCTGGCCTCCCTCAACTTCTTGATGTCCTCCTCCATGACGGAGGAAGGCACCCACCGGCCTTGAAGGCTGGATCCGGACATGATTGAAGGTCCGAAGCACCTGACCTGAGCTTTGGGTGTTAGAACTTGAGGTGGGGGAAGGATTCGATTGAGCACAGGAGGGAAAAAGAAAAGGCCTTGTCCCTTTATAAAGGGGATGAATATCAGGCGTCCCCCTCGTGGCCGTTCGAGACTTACCTAGGATCTAGGAGTCATACCAATAGGCACGGTTGGGTTACCCACGTTTGTATTGATGAGAATCCCGTGATAAGGGGAACATGATCTCTACTTTGACAAGACGTGTCAAGAAACCGCCTCGCGTTATGTGCGGGGTTGGTTAAAGAAAAACGGTTCTAATAATTACCGGGCCATGGCGTGATGTCATGCTGCCAAAACGCGTCAGCAGATTAGATTTGTGGAAATATTGTTCTCTCTACGGTGGTATGTGGAACTTATTTTGCAGGGTCGGACACTATACTTCTATTCAAACTCTTGCGTGGTGTATTCGGAGGAGGAACCCGCCTTGCAATGCCAAAGACAACACTGCGCGTCGGACTCATCGTCATTGAAGCCTGGTTCAGGGGCTACTGAGGGAGTCCTGGATTAGGGGGTCTCCGGACAGCCGGACTATTGGACTATGAAGATACAAGATTGAAGACTTCGTCCCATGTCCGGATGGGACTCTACTTGGCGTGGAAGGCAAGCTAGGCAATACGGATATGGATATCTCCCCCTTTGTAACCGACCTTGTGTAACCCTAGCCCCCTCTGGTGTCTATATAAACCGGAGGGTTTTAGTCCGTAGGACAACATACAATCATACCATAGGCTAGCTTCTAGGGTTTAGCCTCTCTGATCTCGTGGTAGATCAACTCTTGTAATACTCATATCATCAAGAACAATCAAGCAGGACGTAGGGTATTACCTCCATCGAGAGGGCCCGAACCTGGGTAAAACATCGTGTCCCCTGACTCCTGTTACCATCTGCCTTAGACACACAGTTCAGGACCCCCTACCCGAGATCCGCCAGTTTTGACACCGACAAAGGGCATGACTACACCAGTCAAAGCCGATGTTGTAAGTCCTTAGTCCTCATGCCTTTTAACTACTACTTACTCTGACTTGTTCCTTGAACTGCATGGTTTGCAGCCAATGTCTCTTACTCTTCTCAATTTTATACACAATTGTCTTAGCGTATCATTGCACCTTACAAGGTTTAAAAGAGAGGAGTGATGTTCCTCATGTCAACGATCCACCTGTACATGTCATAGCTCGTGTACGCCTCCTTGGCCGCATACACGACGTGAGCTTTGTCGAGTTTCTCCATCCAGGCAGAGTGCCAGGCACACTTGTCCTTGTTACACAAATCCTTCATGTCTCTGTAGTAGGGGTCGATGATGGCCTCGGTGAGGTGAACCAGTGAGTCCTTCTCATGCTCCTTGCTGCCCCTGATCTTGTATTGGCCCTGGATGTCGACAAGATTCTGGCAGGCGATGCCAATACAAGACCAGGGATCCAGCCGGAAGCAGAACAATAGCAAGCGTTGTCGCAACAATAAGTAGATGATTAGATCCTCATTTCTCCTACTTTAGTATGCATGTAATTGCTTTCTTTGGTGTGTGCAAATGTTATGTGTGTAGTCACTTGTGTAATTGTATGCTTAATTTGGTTATGCAATGCTATGTTTTTAAGTATATATGTTGATACTATAGACAGAGCGTAGATGTTGTGCGGACAAAGAAAATCACATCGCACATGGACTAAACAATGGAACCCGTCGGTGATGTTTTCATCAATCACTCACAATTGTATACCAGCAATCATTTGCTCACAACACACACGGCTTGTTAGCAGTAATCGTCTGTGTTGTTATCTGTCTTCGCACACGTCTCCGATTACAGACCTGTTTGCCTCATATCACACACATCTTGTTCATTTTAACCATTTCTGTTCTCATGTCTCAACGCAAACCATTTAGCCGAGTGAACCGCATGCCGTATATCGCACACACCTTCGATCTGGCTGACCGTTTTCTTTTGTGTGGCTGATAACCCACAAGTATATGGGATCAAAACAGTTTTTGATAAGTCAGAGTGTCGAACCCAACGAGGAGCTAAAGGTAGAACAAATATTCCCTCAAGTTCTATCAACCACCGATAGAACTCTACGCACGCTTGACGTTCGCTTTACCTAGAACAAGTATGAAACTAGAAGTACTTTGTAGGTGTTGTTGGATAGGTTTGCAAGATAATAAAGAGTGCGTAAATAAAAAGTAGGGGCTGTTTATATAAAGAAACAATAAAGTAAATATAGCGAGTGTGGAAAAGTGGTGGTAGGAGTTGTGAAATTGCCCCTAAGCAATTGACTACTTTACTAGACCGATAGCAAGTATTATGTGGGAGAGGCCACTGCTAGCATGTCATCCCTGACTTGGAATTCTATGCACTTATGATTGGAACTATTAGCAAGCGTCCGCAACTACTAACATTCATTAAGGTAAAACCCAACCATAGCATTAAGATATATTGGTCCCCCTTCAATCCCGTATGCATCAATTTCTATGCTAGGTTGAAGCTTCTGTCACTCTTGCCCTCCAATACATAGTTTTATCAACATACAACTAACCCTATGGTGTGATCGACGCGCGCCCTCATATGATGGGCACCAAAGGACAGCAACATAACCACAAGCAAATTAAATAAATCATAGCAATTCATCAACCACCGATAGGACTACTAAAATCTACTCAGACATCATAGGATGGCAACACATCATTGGATAATAATATGAAGCATAAAGCACCATGTTCAAGTAGAGGGTACAGCGGGTTGCGAGAGAGTGGACCGCTGTAGATAGAGGGGGAAGGTGATGGAGATGTTGGTGAAGATGGCGGAGGTGTTGGTGTAGATCGCGGTGATGATGATGGTGGCCCCGGCAGCGTTCCGGCGCCACCGGAAGAGAAGGGGAGAGGGGGCCCCTTCTTCTTCTTCTTCCTTGACCTCCTCCCTAGATGGGAGAAGGGTTTCCCCTCTGGTCCTTGGCCTCCATGGCAAGGGAGGGGCGAGAGCCCCTCCGAGATTGGATCTGTCTCTCTGCCTCTCTCTGTTTCTACGTTCTCAGATTCTTCCCTTTCACCATTTCTTATATTCCTGGAGATCTGTAACTCCGATTGGGCTGAAATTTTGACACGATCTCTATCCAGAAATTTAGCTTTCTTGTGGCGAAAGAAGGGCATCAACCGCCTTACGGGGTGGCCACGAGGGTCAGGGGCGCGCCTGACTCCCTGGGGCGCGCCCCCCTACCTCGTGGGCCCCTCGAGCATCGTCTCGCGTGGCTTTTTCTTCCCAAAAATCATATATATTCCAAAAAAAATCTTCGTCAGTTTTTATTCCGTTTGGACTCCGTTTTATATGGATATTCTGCAAAACAAAAAACATGCAACAAACAAGAACTGGCACAGGGCACTGGATCAATATGTTATTCCCAAAAATAGTATAAAAAGTTGCCAAAAGTATATGAAAGTTGTAGAATATTGGCATGGAACAATCAAAAATTATAGATACGACGGAGACGTATCAGCATCCCCAAGCTTAATTCTTGCTCGTCCTCGAGTATGTAAATGATAAAAAAGATAATTTTTGATGTGGAATGCTACCTAGCATAATCTTGATCACATATCTAATCATGGCGTGAATATTAAGATACGAGTGATTCAAAGGAATAGTCTATCATTTGACATAAAAACAATAATACTTCAAGCCTACTAATAAAGCAATCATGTCTTTTCAAAATAACATGGCCAAAGAAAGTTATCCCTACAAAATCATATAGTCTGGCTATGCTCCATCTTCACCACACAAAATATTCACATCATGCACAACCCCGATGACAAGCCAAGCAATTGTTTCATACTTTTGATGTTCTCAAACCTTTTCAACTTTCACGCAATACATGAGCGTGAGCCATGGACATAGCACTATGGGTGGAATAGAATATGATGGTGGAGAAGACAAAAAGGAGAAGATAGTCTCACATCAACTAAGCGTATCAACGGGCTATGTAGATGCCCATCAATAGATATCAATGTGAGTGAGTAGGGATTGCCATGCAACGGATGCACAAGAGCTATAAGTGTATGAAAGCTATAACTGAAACTAAGTGGGTGTGCATTCAACTTGCTTGCTCATGAAGACCTTGGGCATTTGAGGAAGCCCATCATCGGAATATACAAGCCAAGTTCTATAATGAAAATTCCCACTAGTATATGAAAGTGATAATTCAAGAGACTCTCTATATGAAGAACATGGTGCTACTTTGAAGCACAAGTGTGGAAAAACGATAGTAGCACTGCCCCTTCTCTCTTTTTCTCTCATTTTTTTATTTTTTTATTTTTTTGGTGGACTTCTTTGGCCTCTTTTTTTTATTTGGACTTCTTTGGCCTCTCTTTTTTGTAAAGTCCGGAGTCTCATCCCGACTTATGGGGGAATCATAGTCTCCATCATCCTTTCCTCACTAGGGCAATGCTCTAATAATGATGATCATCACACTTTTATTTACTTACAACTCAATATTACAACTCGATACTAGAACAAAGATATGACTCTATATGAATGCCTCCGGCGGTGTACCGGGATGTGCAATGATCTAGCGTAGCAATGACATAAAAAACGGACAAGCCATGAAAACATCATGCTAGCTATCTTACGATCATGCAAAGCAATATTACAATGAATGCTCAAGTCATGTATATGATGATGATGGAAGTTGCATGGCAATATATCTCGGAATGGCTATGGAAATGCCATGATAGGTAGGTATGGTGGCTGTTTTGAGGAAGGTATATGGTGGTTTTATGGTACCGGTGAAAGTTGCGCGGTACTAGAGCGGCTAGCAATGGTGGAAGGGTGAGAGTGCGTATAATCCATGGACTCAACATTAGTCATAAAGAACTCACATACTTATTGCAAAAATCTATTATTCATCGAAACAAAGTACTACGTGCATGCTCCTAGGGGGATAGATTGGTAGGAAAAGCCCATCGCTCGTCCCCGACCGCCACTCATAAGGAAGACAATCAATAAATACTTCATGCTCCAACTTCGTTACATAACGGTTCACCATACGTGCATGCTACGGGAATCACAAACCTCAACCCAAGTATTTCTACAATTCACAGCCACCCACTAGCATGACTCTAATATCACCATCTTTATATCACAAAACTATTGCAAGGAATCAAACATATCATATTCAGTGATCTACAAGTTTTATGTAGGATTTTATGACTAACCATGTGAATGACCAATTCCTGTCATCTCTCTAAATAGATATAAGTGAAGCAAGATAGTTTAATTCTTTCTACAAAAGATATGCCCATGCTCTAAAAAATATAAGTGAAGCAAAAGAACATTCTACAAATGATGGTTTTCTATGTAAAGAGAAACAGGCAATCCAAACTTCAAATGATATAAGTGAAGCACATGAAGCATTCTATAAAGCCATACTCAAAATATATAAGTGAAGTGCATAGAGAATTCTATAAATCAACCAAGTACTATCTCATACCAGCATGGTGCATAAAAGAAAAATGAAAACTAAAGGCAAAAGACGCTCCAAGATTGCACATATCGCATGAACGAAACGAATCCGAAAACATACCGATACTTGTTGAAGAAAGAGGGGATGCCTTCCGGGGCATCCCCAAATTTAGACGCTTGAGTCTCCTTGAATATTTACTTGGGGTGCCTCGGGCATCCCCAAGCTTGAGCTCTTGCCTCTCTTCCTTCTTCTCACATCAAGACCTTCTCGATCATCGAACACTTCATCCACACAAAACTTCAACAGAAAACTCGGTAAGATCCGTTAGTATAATAAAGCAAATCACTACTCTAAGTACTGTTGCAAACCAATTCATATTTTGTTTTTGCATTCTGTCTACTGTAATATAACTTTTTCATGGCTTAATCCACTAATATGAATCGATAGTTTCATCAAAACAAGCAAACTATGCATCAAAAACAGAATCTGTCTAAAACAGAACAGTCTGTAATAATCTGAACATTCACCATACTTCTGATACTTGAAAAATTCTACCAAAATTAGGAAAAATAAAAAATTTGTATAGGAACACAGTGCAAAAATAATCAGAACCATTTGACGTTCCAGCTAAAAATGTAAAATCGCGCACTACGGCCAAAGTTTCTATCCTGCACCGTACAAACCATCAAGCAAATGTAAACATCCTAAAGGCAAACCTTGGCACATTATTTTTATAATACAATGGAATTGTACAAGGGGATAATTATTTTTATTGAAAAGTTTTTGTAATCAAGATTCACAAAGTTTCCGTGAGCATGAACAAAGTTCAAGGCTAGCTCCCACTTCAACAATGCTTGTCTTTCTCACTTTCGCTTTCCTTTTTGAAAAAGTTTTGGGTTCCCCTCTTTATTTTTGTTGTTTTTAAACTATATGAAAGCACTCAACAGAAATAAATGACTCCCTAAAACTTCCGGGTTGTCTCCCTGGCATCGCTTTCTTTAAAGCCATTAAGCTAGGCATATAGTGCTCACGTAATGGATCCACCCGGATCCCAAGGTATATCAAAGCCAATTTTAATTAACAATGATTTGTAATTTAGTAGTGAGCACAAAGTAACATGTATCATGCAACAACGAAGTCTAACTCTCTTCCTATGCATCGGCATGTCATAAAAGAACAATTCATACACACATAGTAAAGGCCAATGCATAGTATAAACATTTTCTTGCAATTTTATCGTATTGGAAACATAGAGAGGTGGAGATATAGTTCCTCTCTCATAATAATTGCAATTAGGAGCAGAAAGCACATGCATATTATATCTATCAAAATCATCATGTGTAATAGTAAAAGGCAACCCATCAATATAATCCTTAATAAGGGCAAACTTCTCCGATATAGTGTAGTTTGGAGAATTCAAAAAGATAATAGGACTATCATGCGTGGGTGCAATAGCAACAATTTCATATTTAACATAAGGAACTATAGCAAGTTCATCTCCATAAGCATAATTCATATTGGCATCTTGGCCACAAGCATCATCAAAAAGGGATATTTTAAAAGAATCCAAGGGATCATAATAGTCATCATAGCAATCATCCTTCGGTAAGCACGAAGGGGAATTAAACAATGTATGAGTTGGAGAGTTACTCTCATTAGAAGGTGGGCACGGGTGATCAATCCGCTCTTCCTCCTTTTGTTCTTCTCTCTCTTCCTCATCTTTTTCATCTAATGAGCTCACAGTTTCATCAATTTCTTCTTCCATAGATTCCTGCAAAATACTAGTCTCTTCTTGGACAGCGGAGACTTTCTCAATAAGTGCATTAATTTCGGAATTGTATTCATAATTCTCATAGAAATATTTGAGGATAGCTAAATTTTTAGATCTATAAACGGCATCATCAAAATCTTCAAACTCTTTACACATAGATTCAATTTCATAAGCACCCATAAAAGCAACAAATTCTTCTATTTGTTCCACATCATAGTAATCATATATACCATTAGCATAAGAAGCTAAGGTTTTATTATCATTGAATTTGCATGAAAAGGGAAGGTGTGGAGCCTTCATCCTAGAGCAACAAGTATAATCATAACTCACGCATAATTGCCAAGCATACCACTTCAATATATCAATTTGATCCCGTAATAGTTTCCCTTTTTGTGTCAAGCGATAATCCCTAAAGTATTCACGTTGATCCAATGTTACTCCCATTACATAATTAAATGGGGTTTTCTCAGGATTATTAAAGTAGTACATAATATCTTTCACATAACCAGCATCGAGGGTTTTAGGAGGCTCCCCATCTCCATGAGCAGAAAGTACACCTAATTTTTTTGGTATTTCGTGTTCCATATTCATAACTAAAGATAGAAAACAACTAAGGACATCAAATAAAAATTACTTAGTGACAAAGAAAACAAGCACACACGAGAATATTCACCCCACGCTATAGAAAAAGGTCTTGATAACCCACAAGTATAGGGGATCGCAACAGTTTTTGATAAGTCAGAGTGTCGAACCCAACGAGGAGCTAAAGGTAGAACAAATATTCCCTCAAGTTCTATCGACCACCGATACAACTCTACGCACGCTTGACGTTTGCTTTACCTAGAACAAGTATGAAACTAGAAGTACTTTGTAGGTGTTGTTGGATAGGTTTGCAAGATAATAAAGAGTGCATAAATAAAAAGTAGGGGCTGTTTAGATAAATAAACAATAAAGTAAATATAGTGAGTGTGGAAAAGTGGTGGTAGGAGTTGTGAAATTGCCCCTAAGCAATTGACTACTTTACTAGACCGATAGCAAGTATTATGTCGGAGAGGCCACTACTAGCATGTCATCCCTGACTTGGAATTCTATGCACTTATGATTGGAACTATTAGAAAGCATCCGCAACTACTAACGTTCATTAAGGTAAAACCCAACCATAGCATTAAGATATATTGGCCCCCCTTCAATCCCGTATGCATCAATTTCTATGCTAGGTTGAAGCTTCTGTCACTCTTGCCCTCCAATACATAGTTCTATCAACATACAACTAACCCTATGGTGTGATCCACGCGCGCACTCATATGATGGGGACCAAAGGACAGCAACATAACCACAAGCAAATTAAATAAATCATAGCAATTCATCAACCACCGATAGGACAACTAAAATCTAATCAAACATCATAGGATGGCAACACATCATTGGATAATAATATGAAGCATAAAGCACCATGTTCAAGTAGAGGGTACAGTGGGTTGAGGGAGAGTGGACCGCTGTAAATAGAGGGGGGAAGGTGATTGAGATGTTGGTGAAGATGGCGGAGTTGTTGGTGTAGATCGCGGTGATGATGATGGTGGCCACGGCAGCGTTCCGACGCCATCGGAAGAGAAGGGGAGAGGGGCCCGCTTCGTCTTATTCTTACTTGACCTCCTCCCTAGATGGGAGAAGGGTTTCCCCTATGGTCCTTGGCCTCCATGGCATGGGAGGGGCGAGAGCCCCTCCGAGATTGGATCTGTCTCTCTGTCTCTCTCTGTTTCTGCGTTCTCAGATTCTTCCCTTTCACCGTTTCTTATATTCCTGGAGATCCGTAACTCCGATTGGGCTGAAATTTTGACACGATCTCTATCCGGAAATTTAGCTTTCTTGCGGCGAAAGAAGGGTATCAACCGCCTTACAGGGTGGCCACGAGGGTCAGGGGCGCACCTGACTCCCTAGGGCGCGCCCCCTACCTCGTGGGCCCCTCAAGCATCGTCTTGCGTGGATTTTTCTTCCCAAAAATCATATATATTCCAAAAAAAATCTCCGTCAGTTTTTATTCCGTTTGGACTCCATTTGATATGGATATTCTGCGAAACAAAAAACATGCAACAAACAGGAACTGGCACTGGGCACTGGATCAATATGTTAGTCCCAAAAATAGTATAAAAAGTTGCCAAAAGTATATGAAAGTTGTAGAATATTGGCATAGAACAATCAAAAATTATAGATATGACGGAGACGTATCAGTGGCCTAATCACAAACAGTTCATCCGAGTGAACTGTATGATGTGTATCGCACACGCCTTCATCTGGCTGCCTGTTTCTTTTGTTCCTCCTCATCGCAAACAATTCATTGAACTGAACTGTATGCCCTTCATCACACACGAAATAAAAACCTGAACCGTGTTTGATGCATCCGTCATCGCAAATGTTTTATACATTTCCGACAGTTTTCATACAGCACCGTTTGCGATTATTGCATCGCACACAGTTTCTCGAAGGGTCTCTGATCGTAGTGTCGCATTAGCAGCATCCTGCAGTAGTGATAGCTCTCTCTCTCACTCACTCACTCACTCTCTCTCTCTCGTGTTCTTGCTCTCAAACCCGTGGATTTCGATCTCTTTGCTCGAACCTCTGTTTATGAAACTATTTTGGGGGATTGCTACTTGGTATGTGACTCCTCCATTTCTCCAATTAGTTTTTCTTTTTTGTGGTTTGTATTTTGAATAGTTAGATACTCTTGGTGCTGCTGTAGATGAGCTTGCCTGTTGAATTCTTAGAGTTCTAAGTATTTTGAATGCTTGATATAGCCTCTACGCATCCATGTGAGTAGTTGCTATCAATCTTGTGAAGTTTTTTTGACAAAAATTTGGAAACCCAAAAATTTCAGAAAATTGTACATGAATAAAATGAATCTCTTTGGAAGGAGTTCTTCAAGGAGAAGGTCCTCGGACGCATCATCGAGCAGTAGCTCGATACGACACTCTTATGTTGATCTGAGTGCAAGTTCGATGCGGGACGCCGATACCAAATCGTGCCTATGGCCGTGTAACGAGTTCATGGTATAAGTGCAGGTATCAAGGAAGAATTTGAGCAATATGTCCACAATGCCGAGCTCGTTCCCTTCATCGCAGATGAGTGCATCCAACACTTCAACCTTACAGAGACTTTCACTAAGAAATTTAAATTTCATCCTCGTGAGCACGCTTGCATGCATGAATCCCCATCGTTGACTTGAAGTGTGGTGTAACATACATATGCATCGTCAACCTAACCCTCACTCAGTCTGGGGATTTCTAGCTCGAAATCACAGTGCCACATCAAAGTTGTTCCATTGTTACTCAAAAACACACCTCTCCATACATATGTTTGGGCCACACACATGAAGTGGTTGTCTTTGGGGACTAGCTACTTGCGTGATTATTGGCGAGCTAGCCCATCTCAGTGGTCGCATGGACGACCATCGCTTTGACCAACAACAAGATAGAGGTTGTACGGCCAAGGTGGATTATTCTTGGTGCGTTTTACGATCCATGTTGGTGAGATATATTCCTCTCTGGCCCGCCGACTGAAAGTGTGTGTGTGTGGGGGGGTTGCTACTTCGCACTTTGCTAGGTGAACCTCGGTTGCGGGGGGCATGCATTCATAGCATAGGATTCCCTTCGTGGCGACACGAGGGGGTGGGGGGCTGCTAGCTACTTTGCAATTTGCTAGGTGAACCTCGGTTGGGGGGAGGGGGCATGCATTCATAGCTTAGGATTTCCTTTGGGCCGACACGAGAGGAGGGGGGCTGCTAGATACTTTGCATTTGCTAGGTGAACCTCGGTCGGGGGGGGGGCATCCATTCATAGCTTAGGATTCCATTCGTGCCGACACAAGGGAGGGGTGGCTGCGAGCTACTTCGCACTTTTCTAGGGTGAACCTCAGTTGGGGGGGGGGGCATGCATTCATAGCTTAGGATTCCCTTCGTGCCAACATGAGAGAGGGGGCTGCTAGCTACTTCGCACTTTGCTAGGTGAACCTCGGTTGGGGGGCATTCATTCATAGCTTAGGAACCCCTTCGTGCCGACACGAGGGGGGCTGCTAGCTACTTCGCACTTTGCTAGGTGAACCTCGATTGGGGGGGGCATGCATTCATAGCTTAGGATTCCCTTCATGCCGACACGAGGGAGGGGGCTGCTATCTACTTCACACTTTGCTAGGGTGAACCTCGGTTGGGGGGCATGCATTCATATCTTAGGATTCCCTTCGTGCCGACATGAGGGAGGGGGGCTGCTAGCTACTTTGAACTTTGCTAGGTGAATGAACCTCGGTTGGGGGGATGCATTCATAGCTTAGGATTCCCTTCGTGCCGACACGAGGGAGGAGGGGGGCTGCTAGCTACTTCGCACTATGGTAGGGTGAACCTTGGTTGGGGGGAGGGGAGGGGGCATGCATTCATAACTTAGGATTCCCTTCGCGCCGACACGAGGGGGGGTGGGGGTAAGCAATACAGTACGCTTTGCAAGAGAGGTGCCACATCGAAGTTGCATTTGGCATTTGAAAATCAAACCACCCTTTTGATACATAAATTTGGTCCATATGCAAGTGTGTTCGTGTTCTGACCCTCTCCCGTGTCATTTTTCACCAAATTTATGAACATTAGATAAGTCGGATGACGCCATAGACACGGTTCACTCAAACTAACCGTGCGCCACACCGGTGCACCTGTCACACACACATCCGCACAGTACATTGGGCTCCACGAGGCTCCCCCTCTCAAAAATATCTGCCCGCCTCGAGGGTTTTTCTGTTTCATAACACACGGTTGTTATCACCAGACTGTGTGCGATGTTTCTTGTTCCCAATCCCGACTACATCCCTAGAAAATATCTGCCCGCCTCGAGAGTTTTTCTGTTTCATAACACACGGTTGTTATCTCCAGACTGTGTGCGATGCACTATCATCAAAATTTTCAATAGATCGGCATTTCAATCCCGTGTTGTAAAATTTCCAGTACCCACGTCATTTCCTCAAACACCCTGCGCCCCCTCCACACACACACACACACCAAAACCTCCTCGGGCGTGTGCACGCACACACACACACACCCTCCCTCGCTCGAAACCCTAGCAAGGTCCCCGTCGCCGCTCCCGCTGCTGCCGCAAGGCCTCCATTGTCAACATCTGCCAGTTTGCCCGTGCAGCTTACCCACTGATCTCCATACCCAAGCCACCCTGAGTTTCTTAGATGACGCCTGCCAAAACGCCCCCTTTCCCACAGATCCCCATCCCCATCCCCATCCCGCACTCGAGAGCATCGCAGCCTAAGCCCGGATATGCTTCCCGTGGATAGCGGTCTCTTCGCCCAACGTCGTCGAGGAAGCTGACGATCATTACTGGCGGCAGGCACTCAAGCAGCGGGCTAGAGTATGCGGGCATGTCTCGTCCGCCGGATACAACATCGAGGTCATTGATAGCGATGGCCTGAGGTAGGCTATGTCATAGGTTAAGTGGCCGACACCCAACCCCTCGGGTTCAACCGCTATCGATCTCATCCATGGCCCTGCCGCTGATCTCCTCTCGCTCGTTGTCAACAATTCGCCATTCTACATTGCCATCGAGCCCCTTTTGTCATTTCTGAAGGACATGTTCTGCGACGCTGGCTTGGGATCCACAGCTTCCAAGTCAGACCTCATCGACGGCGACCACGAGGAGGGCACCCTCTTCGGCTCTTCCAAGGGGAAAGAGCCCATCTGCTCTTCCAAGGGGAAAGCACCCATCTGTGACATCAGGGAGGGCACCCTACAGCCGTACTCTTCCAAGGGGAAGGAGCCCATCTGCGACAACATGGAGCGCATCCAGGATCCGAGCTCTTTCCACGGGAACGAGCCCATCTGTGACAAGTGAGGAAACCCATGATTTGTTTTGCCATGCCTCTTCACAGGGGGAAACCCATGATTTGTTTTGTCGAGTCCCTTTTGTAGTGTAGTGAGAATATGTCCAGTTTTAGTTGCTATATCTGGTTGTTTCCAGTATGCCTTGTTTATTTCAGTTGTTCATAATGTGATGCTCTATATGTGCAATTATTTACTGTGCAGTACATTTCATCAATCCAGTTTTAAACATACCGATAGGAATGCATATATTTGCTTGTTGTTCAGCCTGTTATAGCTAGCATATGCCTCTTTTAAAGTTTTTTGATTGTTCAGTTGTTTGTAGTTAGCATATGTCCAGTTTCAAATGCTATCTTTGGTTGTTCGTAGTATGCCTTGTTTATTCCAGTTATTCACAACGTGATGTTCTATATGTGCAAGTATGAACTATTGTGCTTAACATGCTTCTCGATGTACCTACACAGGACAATTTTGGGAAGGACTGTTGTTTTCCATCGAGGTTAGTTTCATCCCATGGCTTATATTTGCTCATTGTTCAGGATATCGGTAGCTGGTACCATATAGGCTGGCGGCTGATAAGGGACTAATCGGTGAATCGGACTTTTAACTGGATATATCTGCAACCCATTTATCGTTAGGTTAACTAGGGCCATATGTAATATATCCGAGGCTACATATAAACATGCACTGTACTTAATGTCTAAATATGCAATTCTAGGCTACATAGCAACAAGGAAGAGTGTTACATTGATGTTCTAATGATGTCTAGATATACGTAGAAGAGCAGCAACAGCAACAACACAGCCCTATTTGGATACTCAACTTAGCTAGAGGTTAGAGTTAGTTTCTAGCTCATTACTAACCCTGAACTAACTCCATCCAAAGATTTGTTTGGATGGTAGGGTTAGATTGACAATAAATGCACTAGGAGAACTAGCTCCAATTAGCACCTCTTGGGTTGGATATTTTTTTGGGTGGGTTATAGATGCAACTAGCTCAACCTAGCCCTCATGTTTAGATATACTTTAGGGATATTTGAGCCCGAACTAGCTCAAACTAACTATAACCCCTGGATACAGCAGTAGTTAATCAACCGATAATTTGTAAGAATGCACTAAACTCCTTCCGGCCCATAATATAAGATGTTAATTCATCCAATATGTTAATATATTGGATGTTATAATACACTCCCTCCATTCCTAAATATTTTTCTTTTTAGAGATTTCAAATGGACTACCACATACAGATGTATATAGACATATTATAAAAGAGTCTTGTGCTACGTCATTGTGCAATTGCTGTTTAGCTTCTAATATTAACTTGGTGCTTTTAGGTACATATGTCATTGGTAAAGATCTGCGCTTCGACCCTTTCCGCGTAAGGGGCAATAAGATATCGATGAACCAGCATCAAGTGAGGAAGCTAATAAAGATTGTTAGTAAAATGGGTCCAAAGATGGCAATTAAACTATTTGTTTACACTTTATCCAAGACAACAGCGAACTGCAGGATGGCAAGTAAGAACTCTGCAGCCTTCTTTTTACTGCCCATAATGAGTTGTGTTAGATGACAATGTATGAATCTTTTTCCTTTGCAGTGGTTGCCAAAGCAGTTTACTCAAGATTACCTCTCAAACTACATGATTGGTGGGCATGCAAAGGTTAAAGTATTTCTACCAGAACACGATGATTATCTAGATGTTTTCATGAAGACCGTGAAGGATGGGCGGTCGGCCATCACAAGGGGTTGGACTAGAGTCATGCGTGCCTTCTGCATGGAGGAGGGCACAATATGGGCATTCCGCTTCACCTTGTTTAGCAACTAGAATATATTTTGCCTGTTTCTTTACCGTCTTTAATAGTACAAGTATACAACTGTGGTTCATCATTCTTTATTTGGTTCTTATGTAATTCTTGAACATATCTACCTATGAATCGAATAATGCATTGGTTGTTTGAACCTGATGGATATGAATAAAGTTGTAGCATACATTCAAATTCAATCCAACACTACAAAAAATACACTTCCGTGATGATACGTGTTTGTCATAGTAGGTCGCGATTTCTGTCATGCATGTACATCCATGACAAATTTATGACAGAATCAAGATAGTCATACCTGTGCTATCGTAGAAGTGTTCCATGACATTGCCAAAATTATCATCACGGAAGTGTCCACTTCCATGTCGATAAATCACGCATCACAGAAGTGCTTTCGTCAAGGGTGACGGACACGTGGCATCCACCGTAACGGAATGCCGTTAAGCTATCGGGTCGGATTTTGGATCCGATAACCCGTTAACAGCCAAGACCAATGCCGATTTTCCACGTGTAAAATTCTCATTGGCTGACGGATCCACGCGTCACCTCCGCGTTGGCACAGGTGTCACTCATCCAATGGTCGAGATGGGCCTATGATATGTTGACGAGTGGACCGGCCCAAAAGTGGCCCACAAAGATTAAATGGGCCGGCCCAACCAAAGGCCCATAAGATTTAGTGGACCATAATGGGCCGGCCCAGCTAAAGGCCCATAAAATTTAGCAGACCATAATGGGCTGGCCCAGCTAAAGGCCCACAAGATTTTCCAGACCATAATGGGCCGGCCCAGCTAAAGGCCCACAAGATTTTGCGGACCATAATGGGCCGGCCCAGCTAAAGGCCCACTAGATTCTGTCGACCATAATGGGCCGGCCCAGCTAAAGGCCCAACATTCTCTGTCAAATCGGCCCGTCAACGGCCTGTCCTAAACTTGTCATCAACGCAGCCCATGGTCACTTCTGGCCCGTTAACAGTCCGCTAAGTAATTGGGCCGAATTACGACCCGGTGTATTTCTGGCCTGTTAAAGTCCAGTGGGTTATTTGGCACAATCAGGGCCCAATCTCACTTTCGGTCTATTAAAGGCCCATGTATTTTATGGGCTCGAGATATTTACACCTGTAAACGGCCTATTTTTACTGAGGGCCCAAATTATGTTTAGGCCTGTTAAAGGCCCACTATGGGCACAGGCCTACCAGAAAAATATGAAAGCTTATGATGATTTTGGCCCAGATATTTTTAGTGGGCTACATGCCAATTTCGGCCCGTAATTGTTTTTAGCCCAATTGGAATGGGCTCGATGAATGTTGGCATGTTGGGCTCCTATGAAGGTTTCGGCCGAATACATTACTAAGATAAACCTACACTATACAAAAATAGCGTCGTAATTACTGCAGCCTGAGGCAGCATCATAAATGTGGTATCACAACAAAATAAATTCCAACCATACAACAAAAGGCCTGTTGGCATAAAGTTTACAGTCCTTCCAGATAAAAGCACCATCAGATGTATAGAAGCACAGATCATTTGACCTGAGTGCTAATGTTTCAGGCTGTAGAATCTGATGGAGCAGCACGATCTCCACCTTTTTTCTGCCATTGCTCTTGAACAACGAAGCGAATGTCTTATAGTCTGGTTTCAAAACCATTCATATCTTGACGACATTTCTCAACCACTATTCTTGTTTCCGAAACAACGTCCATTAGGGATTGGACTTGTGTCTGGAGCACAGATATATCACTCTGTCTAGCAGGAAGATTTTGTTCAGCAGGCGATTTGGACGAGGTTACCTTGACAACTAACCCAGAATTACACAGGAAGGTGCTTTTTGCACGGTTAGTGGAGAGATACTGACGCACTGCAACAAGAGGTGACATTGTGCCTGTAGTAGCCTCGTCACCTTTAGGTGGTTGTGGCTGTTCAATCATTTGTTCCATAGCTTCCTGAAAGTTTGAACTTGTAGATTAGTGTACCAGGTAAGTTACTAATGAGACAAAAACAAACAAAGTAGGTTAAACGTTTATACATAACTTATTTTGGTGAACTAATGTAATACATTAGCATGTATTGTAGTGCCAACTACATAATAAAATCACTTTCGGAACATATGTCCATGTCGCATGCCTACTGTATTGTCTATTTCCTCACATTCGTTGACATCTAAGGATAAAGAGACATGGTTTAAAGTAGGATGAACATAGTATGACATCATTCATATCATGGGCAAACAGATATAAAACAAACAGGCTATTTTATCATGGCGAAGTATCCACTAAAAACGGGAATTTAGTGAAAATATGGAAACTTGCTTCCTGAGCCGTTAGATCAACAGCGAACGGGTCAAAGGTGGGAGTTCTAGCAAACGACTTAACTATACTTTACACGTAGACCCCTCTTATTCCGTAATTAGCCGGCGGATTATCTTCTCGACTCCCTATCTGCTAATCCAGCCCCGTGTACACCGAGATGCCGCCGCCGCCGCTGCCGCCACCGGCGAACTATGCGCCTACTGGATAGAACAGCATCGTTGCACCCACGCGACGGAAACTCAACGGCCTTGGTGCTGCCCCCGTCCGACGATCACTCTCGCCGCGGCGCTGCTCATGCAAGACGGCGACTCGACGGAATAGTAGCGCCGCACCTACGTGTCGTTGAATTGTCTGCACTCTGCGACCACGTCGATGGTCCCATGAGATGGTGTCTCGGTGGCCGCATCGCTGCCTGTGCGATATGCACCTCTTGCCACGGCCGCACTGGCGCACGCTCGCCGGCGGAATGAGCCGCAGTGTGGCATCGAAGTTGTTTTGCAGGGCAACGTGGAAGCATGATTCGGTAGCTCCTCGTTTGTGAAGTTGTACCTGAATGATGCAATTTTCCAGTTGTACATATGTGATCTATGGATGTATGATCGTGTTGGGCTTGGGCATCGAATTCCGGCGAAGGGCGAGGTCTCAAAGGTGATGACGTCATGATCTAGCAGATCAAAGACGAAGCGTTCAAAGGGTCACGGGAGATTTTCTGATCCTGGTGTAAGAGGGGGTTCGATGTAAATTGAAGCTAAGTGGTTGGTTAGAATTCCCACCTTTGATCTGTGCCATTCATTGTTGATCTTACGGCTCAGGAAGAAAGTTTCCAGATTTGCACTGAAATCCAGTTTTCACTGGATACTTCGCCTTTTATCATTGTGTGCGCACGTGAACATAACAACTAGATTACAGATCAAGACCAAAAGAATATCCTTCATCTCTTTTAAACCATGTAAGGTGAAATGATATGTTAAGACAACTGTGAATGAAAGTGAACAGAGTAACTGACATTGGCTGCAAACCAAGTAGTTAAATGAACACATCACAATACCGATCAGTTCAAGGCAGGAGGAGTAAGGACTTACAACAACGGCTTGAACTGGTGTGCTCATGCCCTTCATCTTGCTGGTGTGTCAATCCTTGAAGATTTGCACTGCATTCGGTTCAGGTTGTTTTTGGTCTGCACGGGATTTCCTCTGTATTTGGAACAAGTCAATATAGATACGATAATATGGCACAAAAAAAGAAGGAAGTAGCAGCTATTTACAAGAGCCTCGCAGTGTGCAATATAGCTACGAGATCTTGTGGTCTGTTGGAATTTCACTTTAGAACGGTTGGTTTTGTTCTTCAAACAGTTAGCCTAGAAGAAGATACACTTGTAAGGCACATACATAAATACAAGTTCAATATGTGGTCTGATCAAATACATATAGCCTACCTGATACTTTGGATCAGACCAGTGTTTAACGAGGGCTGTCCAGTCTTCATCTGTAATATATTCCACTGGAGATGTTTGGGCGATTTCATTGTTAGCCTTGCCTTCAAAGTGAGATTTTCTAAGGTGGTACCGATACTGTCGCAGAGCAGACTGAAAAATATGAGTGCATGCTTGTCTAGTTGCATCATCTTTCAGATCCAACTTGAACCTCATCTGTTCAAAAAAGAATGTGAGTCTTATTAGGAGGAAGCTAGAAAGTATGGGAAAGAGCAAGACAATATTACTAATTGCGATGAACAACATTACTTATGGATAAATGGTCAAGGAAGGTGTTAAACGGGGTATTGTCTTTCTCATTCCTTTACTGGATCCACGTTGGGAGGATACGTGCATGACACCTAATGGCAACGGCTGCCTCTGATACTAACTTGGTTGACTCTGTAGCATCACGTGGCCTTTTTAAACCTGCCTCAAAATGGATCTCCATTCTTCCTCCTTTAGATTTTGTTAATCTGTCAAGCATTATCCCTGATGTCTGTTTCCGCTTGCGCCATGGTGCTAGTTCAACAATGAATATGGAAAGTGTTAGTGTACATCAAACTGTGAGAGTACATATAAAGGAGCATGCAACTGCAACTTGACTCGGTCAGGTACTGTCTTGGTGTTGATGCTCATGAGGTTCATCTAATCTTGCCAAGTCCTGTTGTGTCAGCAGTGCTTCGGAAGTAGTGTTAGGTGTGAAGGCAGCTTGGGAACTGGCCAGTTCCGGAGCAAACGAACGAGTAACTGGTTGAGATGCTGGTACAGTTGAAACGGATGCTGCAGCTGGTGGAGCAGGTGATACTGTGTTTGTAGATTTAGCCGGTGGACTTGGACCTTCTACTGCACTATAAGTACCAGCAGAATCTCGACGGCAGAACCTTTTCTGTTTCACCCAACGAGTAACAACACTCCCTACTATATTATTTTCCTTGCTCTTTTTTGAATTTGCCATGTCAAGCTGTACCCACAACACAAAAGAATAAAATCACTCTTCAGAACTCATTGATGCATGATACATACAAGCAATACTTTGATGTAAGACAACCGTATGAGGATGGAATATGTAAGAAAAATAGGACGGTATGACATATTCACAGCTACGATGTGCAAACTAAGAAGAAGGATTTTCAAGAAAATAGAAGTAATGCAAGCTAGAGACCAGATGAAAGATGCAACCAATATTACTCTGCCAAGTTAAAAGTGTCTTGTCATAAGTGGCAATTCGAAAAATTAGAAGCAGTACAAAGTAGAAATCAATGCAAGATGCAACCACTATCAAACTGCCAGGTTAAAAGCGTCCAATCATGAGTGACTGATGCGGGATACACAACAACAGTACTTTGATGTAAGAACATGGTATGATAGATAGATGCAGTGAATTCTAGACACGGAAAGCCATGTCATATGCACATGTACAACGTATAAACTCAGCAGGTGCAATTTAATCAAAATAGAAGAAATACATGCTAGACAACATATGCAACATGAAACCAATTATCACACTGTCAACTTAGAGCAAGCACCTGCGATGGTGGAGTACGGGAGATGAACTCTTCATGTAGACTTGGGACTTCAACTTCATTAGCAGTAGCAGTGGCAAATCTAGAGAGTCTCTGTTTGCGTCGGTGCGGAGGACCACCAACATCCCCTAACTTACTCTTTTCCTTCCTATTTTCTGATATTGCCTTATGAAGTCAAAACCACAAGAAGATGAATAAAATTAGCTCTGCATAACTGGTTGATGCATGATACAGATGAACACTACTTTGATGTAAGGCAAGCACAAGATAGGAGGATGGAATATATACAAAGAAAAATACAACGTTTCATATTCACACGTATGATAGGAGGATGGAATATGTATGAAAAAACAGTAAGCGGAAGGCATTTCAACAAAATTAGAAGAAATGAAAGCTAGGGACCATATGAACATGCAACCAATATCACTCTATCAGGTAAAAAGTGTCTCGTCGTAAGTGCCATTTCAAGAAATTAGAAGCAGTACAAGCTAGAAGACAATGCAAGATGCATCCTACATCACAGTCCCAAGTTAAATGTGTCTTATGGGTAAGTGATCGTTGCAGGTATAAGTTGTAAGCTATGCAGATGCAATTCAACATAATCAGAAGCAATACAGACTAGACATCATACGGAAAACGCAACCACGTATAACAGTTCCAAGTAAGAGCAAGCACATGTGATGGTGGAGTAGGAGAGATGTGCTCATCATGTACACGTATGTTCTAGAAACAGGAACACGTGTCATATTCACAGGCATTATGTGTAAAGTAAGCAGATGCAATTCAAGTTAGAAGCAATACAAGCTAGACATCATACGCAACATGCAACCACACATAATAGTGTCAAGTTAGAGCAAGCACCTGTGATGGTGGAGTAGGGGAGATGTGCTCATCATCTACACAACTATGTTGACTGTCCAGCCTTGTGTTGTCTTGCGAATCTTGTTGGGAGGATGGCGGAGTAGAATTTGTAGATACCGCCTATTTGAGTTGCTCCGAAGGACCACCATCATCCACTGCCGGACTAATTTCCTTCAGCTGTAATGATTTTGCATTGTGAAGTCAAACCGATAAGAAAAAGGAATAAAATTCGCTCTTCAGAACTCATTCATGCATGATACTGACGAACACTACTCGGATGAAAGGCAAACAGATGATTCGAGGATGGAATATGTATGAAAAACAGGATGGTGTGACATATTCACACCTATGATGTGGTAACTAAGCAGAAGGCATTTCAACAAATTAGAAGCATTGCAAGCTAGACACCATATGAAAGATGCAACAAATATCACTCTGCCAAGTTCAAACTGTATGGCGTTTCAACAAATTAGAAGCAGTACATGCTAGAAATCATATGCAAGACACAACCAATATCAAAGTGGCGACTTAAAGGTGCCGTATCATAAGATATAGTATGTACCAAAAACAGGAAAGCGTGTCATATTCACATGTATCATGTGTAAGCTAAGCAGATGCAGTTTACACTAATTAGGAGCAACACGAGCTAGACACCATATGCAACATGCAACCAGATATCACACTACCAAGTTAGAGCAAGCACCTTGGATGGTGGAGTAGGGGAGCAGAGACTTGGACCTTGTAATGCACTATCAGTACAAGGAGAATCGGTACAGATGCTTCGTTTATGTTGCTACTGAGGACCACTATCATCGCCTTCCTTACTCTTTTCCTTCCTCTTTCTTGATTTTGCCTTGTCAAGTCAAACCCACAAGAAAAAGGAATAAAATTTGCTCTTCAGAACTCATTGATGCATGATACTGACGAACACTACTTTCATGTAAGACGAACACTACATATCACACTGCCAAGTAAGAGTAAGCACCTGCGATGGTGGTGTGGGGGAATTGCAGTGATCAACTAGAGAGCTACGTTGACTATCTTCATTTAGCCTTGCTGTTTCTTGAGAATCATGTGGGGAGGATGAGACTGCACTCTTTAAACGAGTATGGCGTCTCACAGAAACCCACCCGGGTGACTGTCTCATCATAAGTGATTGACGAGGGATACAAAAGAGCATTACTTTGATGCACGAACATGGTTAATAGACATATGTAGTATGTATCAAAAACAGGAAGGCATGTCATTATCAAAAGTATAATGTGTAAAGTAAGCAGATGTAATTTATCCAAATTGGAAGCAATACAAGCTAGACACCATATGCAACATGCAACCACATTTGACAGCATGAAGTTAAAGCAAGCACCTGGGACGGTTGTGTGTGGCAATTGAGATCATCAACTGTAGAGCTAAGTTTACTGTCTCCAACTGCTGACACTGCACCCGTTAGAGCACTGGAACGCTTAGTGCTTATCTTCAAATTACACTAGAGCGACTTCTGTCTTTTCTTTCCTGCATTCATCAACACTGCGTCAGAGTCTGAAATACCCATGCATGAAAAACAATTGTGTGAGTATGGGTGAAGTGTGTGCACAATTAGTATAGTGTAAAGGTAGCAGATAGCAGGTCGGTGAGAAATAAATGACGGGAGACATATGATAGCTCTACAACATGCATGGCACACTAAATTACTACAGGATTCTATGAAAATAACAGTCGACTGAAAGCAAATAGGTTAGTCCATTTTTTCTGCACCGTCCGTTGTACAAAGAACGGGCAGATCGCCTTCATCTACCTCCAGCGAGTCAGTGTTGATGATCTTCCTCGAAACGCCAGCAACCACCGGCCCAGTATTCCTCCCCTGCCTGCGCCCTCCACTCGACCTCACCGCACCGCCATGCTTGGCACCGCCCCGGCCATCCATTCAAGCCCCGCCGACCTCCAGATCAGGCGCAGGCAGCTCCTGCGCCCCCACACCCCTATGATAGACACTGATGCGCCGCTTCCCCGGGGAACAGGCAGACTAGGTGCTCCACGCGCCTAAGCGGGTGCTTCTTCTTTTAATTGCGGTTCGATTGACCCTGAATTGAAATCTAGGCGGGCTACTGACCTCTAGCAAAGGTAAAATAGTAAAAGGGAGGAAACCTTGTGCATTTAGTATCATGAAGAAGATGCAGTAAGAAGCGCTCAACTAGTTTCTTTCGTGGGATGAATACGGTGTGAGCGGAGACGTAAGATTTGCATGAATAAGGGAAGAGGAGTACCTCTTTCTGCTAGCAGTGCTGTGTCCTCCTTCTGTTTTTCCGACGATCTTCTTGTTGTTCGCCGGAAACCAGAAGTTGTGGAGGACGGTGCAGCCTTGGATGAACCCATGGCCAAGTTGTTGAGTGTGGTGCGGTGGCCGTCTGTCGGCGGCGGGGAAGCAGATCCGAGGCGGCAAACGACGGCGTAGCGAGAACAGCTCCGGTGCGGTGGACGGTTGCGACAGTGGAGCCGCAGCAGTGAGGCGCAGGACGGCGTGGTCGGAGTGGTTCTGGTACGGCGCACGTCGGCGTTAGTGTCGTGGAGGCAGCTCTACCTCGGCTTCAGCTGCTAAGTCCTTGAGGGCGTTGCGGTTGCGTTGGACGACGACGTCGGGGTACCGGCTCCGGCATGATGGAGGAGGGCGGCGGTGGATTGGCCACTATGGGGTGGAGGACGGAGGAGGCTGGGGTTTCACGGCTGGTGGAGAGGGCGTTTTCGCGCCCACGGAGTATGAATGGGGAAACGGAGGGAGGCGGGGAACTAAGGGGGAACAATGTTTCGGTTTGAGACGCGCTTGTTTGAAATTTGGGGAAGTTACAAACTTTCCCCCCATCTAAAATTTCAGACATATTACGGGTTGGGGGTAGGACAGTCATGTCAGGTGTCCCAAATGTGGGGCGGGATAGATTTCGGCCGAGCGCATGGGTAGGCGCCCACGGCGTATGAATGCTTCTCTGGCGTCTTGGTGAAGTTACAAACCTACCCCGGTTTAGACCTTTGGACATCAGGCCGATAGGCTACACGGGCCAGAGTCAGGACAGTAATTTCCTACCACCAAAACATTAGTCTCGCGCGGTTTCGGGTGACCAGAGGCCTATTTGGCGCTTTGTTCAATATTTGGGAGCAGAAGCATTAGGCCTCCTTTGGTTTGTAGGATTTTTGTAGGAATTCTATAGGATAGGATTTGCAAAGGAAAAATTCCTTTGAAGCCCTTTGGTTTGTAGGAATGGATTCCTATTCCTATGTAGGATAGGAATCAATACTTCACGTTTTGGAGGAAAAAAACATTAGCCTAGAACCAATGGAAAAAATCATATCGTATGCACCAGATGACATCTCTTTCTCTATAGGAATTGACATGCATGTCATCTCACTTCCTATGATTTTCCTATTCCTATAAAATTCCTATCCTATGAACCAAAGAAGGCCTTAACGTTTTCGGTTCTCTTGAATTGAACTTTCAGGATTTGTCAAACTTCACAAATCTTTACTCTTGAAAATCCTAAAGCTACGATTATTTTGGAATGGAGGGGGTACATTTGAATATACATTGTACACGAGTATATATTAAAAAATATGCAACTTACCTCAGTTCGTGCATGGTTCCAGATATAATCTCCTTGGTTGCAAAAAAAAGTTAGATATGCGTATGAATATATATAGCATGTTCAAACTCACAACAAAGATTGATGCCCCCTTTTACATATGATTTACAAATGCCATTATCTCGGGTTCAAATAGATGAATGCACTTCCTATGAATTTAAATCTTTGAAAACCCCTTTATGTTGAATTTGACATGTATTCTATTTCGTAGCTAGCAATTTGGAATGTATCCATGCAAGTGACAAATGTATAAAGTGCTTCACACTAACAACATGGAGTGCACTAATTAATGTTTATATATGAATTGCAAAAGCATCCATTGCTTGTATTTCAAACCGCTCTCACTCTATGGATCGATAATATGAAATAAACACATGCACATGCTAGAATTCAATTGCAGTTGAAGAAAGAGCCTACTCCTGGTACTGTATATTAGTGATAGGGGTGTGTACAAAGTACACGTGAATACCAGGCATTGTGCGTGTGTGTATACTATCGATGAACTAGCCCCCAAGCTTGTATAACATACTAAGGGCCTAGGGTTACAAATCATATATAGTCGGCTTATCACCAGTGGGGATAGAGTCCTCCGTGACTCTGGTAGCTTCGTGTTGTACGCCGAGTCCTCCACATGGGTCTTCGTATAACACGTCTCGGTCCAACCTATATGTGGCGCAGGATGGAACTGACCCATGAGTCTTCATGTTGACCCACCACAACTAGAAATGATGTGCCCACCACACCACACACGCAATCGGCCACTAAGAAAAATAAGCATATACAATAGTACAATGGTATCTAGCTCACGATACGTCTCCATATTTTGTTGATGACACTGATGGACTTTGCATTTGATGCGTGCTCCGTATTTTGTTGACGACACTTACGGTCATTGTATTTGAAGCGAAAGCACGATATGGTCACTGGACTTCAGAATAAGCTCATCACGGTCACCACATACATTTTGTCGTGCTAACCAACATGTGGTTGGATGGTTAGAGGACAGTGGTTTCTCGAGCCCACCAAGGTTAAAGTCCCGGTGCTCGCATTTATCTTGTGTTAATTTCAGTATTTTCCGGCGATGTACGTTCAATGGGAGGAGACGTTCCACTCGACTACGGGGCACCTATGGTTACTTCGTAAAATCTCAAGATCATATATGCTGGCCCACTCTCTCGAAGGTGCTCATACGGGTAGGGTTCGCGTGTGTGCGCTTATAGCGGTGAGTGCTTGCGCGTATATATGAGCCCTTGCATCTGTACTGTGTTAAACAAATACGTATCATGATTATACGGTCACTGGCTCACCCGTACAACTCCGTATTTTGTTGATGACACAATGAATTGACCAGTCAAACGTTCCACGCGGCGCAACTAGTGTTGCATCATCAGGGCGCGTAACCGTGGGGCCCACCTGTCAGCTCGTATATGAAAGAAAGAAATGTTAGTTTGAGTCTGTACTGTGTTAATAAAATAGGAGTACATTTTAGGGCGATCATACGGTCACTGGCTCACCGTACAGCTCCGTAATTTGTTGATAACAGATCAATTGACCAGTCAAACGGTCCACATTCAGCAGCGCACATTACCATAGGGCCCACCCGTCAGCGCGTATATGAAGGACAGAAATGGTAATAAATTAGTGGTCCGTGGGTATTCGAAGTCGTGAGACCTCTGGTTGGCAGTCACCGGCGGTTGGGGGCGTTCATTGGGCGGTGGGGTGGGGATCCCCGGAGAAAAAGCTCGGGGGGGGGGGGGGGCCGAGGGGGATGGCCGGTGCGGCGGTGGACCGGCGGTGGGGAGTGGTTTCGGGGAGGGCGGGCTGGCTGCGGGCGGCGGGGGCTGGCGGTTCGGCCGGTGGTGGCTGGCGGCTCAGGGGGGTGGAGTTTGATGATAAACTGGAGGCCATTGATTTCATATCCAACGGCTGGAAAATCTAATGACCAGAGATGAAAAAGTCAGTCGACTGACGTTTAGCCTCACCCCGCACGTACACATGCACTCACACAAGACACACACGCAAGACACGCATGCATGTAGGCATGCAACACTGACACGTACACACGCACGTATGCTGGCGTGCAACACTGACATGTACACATGCACTCACGAACACATGCATGTACGCACCCATGCATGCAACACTGAAACGTACCCTTGCACGCACGCAACACTCGCACGCCTGCATGCACACAACACACGACGCAAGACACACGTTCAACCTATACGTGCATGCACCCTCTGTTAAGGACATGGAATGTTACGGGTATTAATCAATCTTATATGTGATAAGAGGAACATTGATGTTTGCAGCAGTCTTTATGAATCACAACGTATCGAATGGGCTATCAACATAGTAGGCTTATCTACATGAAAAAGATGACGTCACACTCAATGAACAATCGTCGGTTTATGAAATACCCGCTTCTGACCGCCCTGGCCCACCAAAGGTTCCTTTGTTGTGCGCTGCCTGCGTTGGGTCACCGACATGCATGCCATGCACCCAAAGAGCCCACATGTCAGTGGAAGAACGGCGTGGTGTCCTAGGTCAGAGTCGAGGGCGCCACTCACGGCACGCCCGGCTGAACACGCCTCCGTGCCGCATTCAAACGTCTCCATGAAACCCGCCTGTGTGGAAGCCGAGAAACCCACTCTGGACACACGTCCGTTCATGACCGGGCCGCTCCACTATCTCCTCCACCATTTTGTCCACTCTTACAATGGCTTACGAAGAGTAGTTATTCCGCATCCAAGCCGGCTGGGTAGCCCGCCGGATACGAGCTATGCAGCTTGCTGATCCACCTACCTCCCCTCACCCGACGGAGCTAGTTGCCGCCCCAAGCCGGCGCGCGGTTCAGCAACTCGCCGCTCCAGGCCAGCTCGGCAAGGAGCGGCGCACGGGCATCGTTGCTGCCGTCCACGCCGCCGCCTCGTACCGCGTCTCCCGTTTCTGTGGCCGAGACTCCCATGCCGGCGGCCGCGCCATGCAAGCAGTGACAGAAGCCGGGTGCACGGAGAGCGACGAGTCGGTGGCCAGCGCCTCCGCGTCCGCCGCCATCATCAAGGAGAAGTAGAACACGGGAGGTCGCCGCCGCTTGGGTCCCATGAAGGACACAGCGGAGTCGACGCCGACGTACACAGCAGGTGTCTTGTTGGATCCTTTTTTGCGAGGACCTTCATCGACCCCGCATGGGCTCCACGGAAGATGGGAATGTTAGGATGAACTCGAGCCGGTGCCAGCCATGGCGAAGTAGCGGCCGGTGATGAACTCGAACCCGTGCCGGCCACCATCATCTTCGGCACCAGCCAATGATATTAGTTGGACAGTGGGGAAGCGAGCCGGCCTTTGCGCTGAAGCATATACCTCTGAGGCTCCCGGCAGTCCGGTGATCGTGCTGCCGGACATGAGGAACACAAATCGATCGACGGGCGACCATTTAGGCCAGGTATTATATACCTGCGCTGTCCAGAACTAGCACCGCGTAGTTCATTTGAATGTAATGAAATCCGTCATGTTTGTATGAAAGTCCGGTATTCTATATGATTTCCGTCGTTGTTTATATGAAATATTAGTTTGTCTACGTGTTTGCGTGAATTTCGTCCGGTTGGTTGAGTTGCTGTCATAATGTGTGCGGCTACGGTTGGATGGCGTAATTTGCGGGTCGCCGGTCGGTATGCGGGCGGCTCGGGCGGCGTTGTGGGACAAAAAAACACAACTCGTGCGAGCTCGTCTCCAACGTGCGCGCTGGAGGATGCATGATAGCATGAGCACCCGAGCCATTCCTCGTTCATCGGTGGAAAAGGCACCGGTGGACAAAAGGGTTGCCAATATTTTGGCTACCCCGGGCAAGATCCAAACAGCCCCTCCCAATAGATTCAAATCCCTCGTTCGCCGTGGAATTTTGCCATGTGTTGTTTTCATGGACTAGCAAGATGCCCGTGCATTGCACGGAACATCAAGATGCATTTTTTTACAAACTCCCGCATGCATGCAAGGGATAATTAATGTCCTCCTTTGTTAGTACCACGAGGCAAACACCATTAATATTGCATCGATTAGTGTTAGTGGCCTTGTATATCTGCAAATTGTAATTTTGATAGTGGCCCCTTGTATATAAAAATGGAGGGATAAAGATGAGAGATAAGGTGAGGAGGAGTGGGGCGTGGTGGTGACTGGTGGTCGGACTGGGCGGAGGCATGGGGATGGACGGTGCATTATGTCTAGGTTTGTATCTCTCTCACCCACACACCCACATAGGTGGGGGATGTGCACGAAGAGAAGAGGTGCATGCACGGCGCACGTACTCCCGTCTCTTTCCCAACCACACGCGCGCGGGTACACGGTGGAGCTCATTTCTGTACGAAAAAGGCAGCCCACGTGGTAATTTGGCACGTGTACTGGTTGTCCATTTGGTGGAGGGAGGATCGTCTACCACGGGTGAACAAACAAATTGCGACTTGACGCGTTATGTTAAATTAAAAAAGAGGCAAACCATGTGGGGCCTACCTTAGAGGCAAGGTTCTATACACTGGAGTACTTTTGATGTGTCCTGTCAACTCGCAGAACAAGGAGAAGCTTGCTTAGTACACCGTCTCCCCCACCCACAGGCGCGGTGGCTCGCAGGATGAGGTGAAGCTTGCTTACTACGCCTTACACCCGCTCCCTCGCCCACGCGCGCGGTGGCTCGCAGCACGAGGAGAAAATTTTACTACTCCCTCCGTTTACTCCTCGTCCCTACTACGTACTTTGGTTAGTACTCCCTCCATTTACTTATACAAGGCCACTATAAAAAATACATTTTGCATCTATACAAGGCCACAAATAGTAATCGAGACATAAGTTACTACTCCCTCCTTTCTAGTTTATGGCTCAATTTCAAAATCTCTCCAACCAAGGTAGACGGTGAGTGGTCGAATTAATTTCGTATTTTGCAAAAGTAATTAGTACGCTCGTTTTTCTCAAGAAGTTATATTTACCGAGGCATTAATTAGAACGAATGCATGAATGACCACTAAATTTCCATGAACTTGTACATGCATTGGTTAGTTTCCTCTTGACACTGCTTGCGTCGGGTGATCTAACGCACCTCGAAATCCAACATGTAATGGTACTACTACTAGTATAGTAGAATTGAGACTTATCAAACGGAAAAACGAATGTTTTTTAGATGAGCCCTATAAACCCTAGTGGGTACGTACTCCGTAAAAACAGATTTTTCCAAAACTAAGTCGCTCCCTTTCATGAATTTTGTAGTATACTTCTCTGTCGACGCTCCCTTTCATGAATTCTATACTTCCTGTCGCCGGCATGTGGGACATATAGCAACTGGGTCGATGTGTCAAGCACCAAATAATAGTGCAGAACAGCAGGGGGGACGCACCCCACTCGTACCAGCCCAGTAGTAGTAATGAGCAATGAGACGTCAAATCACAATGTCGCACTTTCCCAGACGGACGAAGCAACCATTATTTCACACTTCGGTTCGCCATCATCTCAAACAACGTACTAGTATTGCTTCTGCCTCAAGAGGGACACGCGCATCGCCTTGGTACATCATGACACGTGGGACCGCATGACAGGCCATGCTCCCCCGCCGATCGCTCGGTAAAATCACCTCATTTTTACTATAGTCCCTCCGTATCGGTTTACTACATGGCATGCATGTCGTTCTAGGTTGAGAATTTAACTGGCTATATATGTGATGAACAGTACTCTATCCTTTTAAAAAATGTATACTTTTGTATAGTAGTACTATCGATGGATTGCACCATGGAGCAAAAATTGAAATTAAAAAAAAGGTGGTACATATAGAGAGCGCTCGTCGCCAAATTATGCATATAGTACTATTAAAAAGGCTAGTCACAATAATGGTGTCCAGCACAACCCACCCCTCAAATAAAACTAAGAGGGTGCTTGGATACGTTTTAGTCCCATGACTAAAAGTAGTGGGACTAAAACATGCTAGGCTCACCCATGCTTGGATCCAAATACTAAAAAGGCTAAAATCAAGTTAATGAGCATTTATTATCCTCCAAACCCTCTAATCCGGAACTCGCCTGTGTTAAAGGAGAGGAGTTAAATGAGTAGAGAGAGGACTAATCCACATTTTAGTAGGGGTACCCCTGACTCAAAAATTTTAGTCTCAAGACTAGTTTTAGCCCCTCTTTAGTTAGGGGTGCTTGGAACTTTAGCCTCTTAAAGAGACTATTTTTAGTCAGACTAAAATAAGTCCCTTGGATCCAAGCACCCTCTAAGCATCCTGTAATTCTTTGACAAAACTAAGCACCCTGAAATTCTTTGACAACTAAACTGCTGGCTATATGATGTTGGCCATATATATTGTACGTATATAATGTGAAGAAACGAGTGGTAGTACTATACCAACTAAAAGATGAAATGTAAGAAATACTAGTATGTACGTACTGAAGAATTAAAGTAAAGGGAAGAAACATAACATAGTTCTGCTGGGGGCTCAGCACAACACACCCCTCAAATTAAATTAAGCACACCTGAAATTACACTTTGCAACTATTCCGGTAGACACTGCATTAGAACCACCACGAGCAACGACACTGCCACCTTACTCGAAGTCCTCGTCCACGTCCTCGACTTCGTCCTTGTCCCTCTTCCTCTTGGCGGATACTTCTTTGCTTGAACCGCACACTTGGCTGTTGCTCTTCATCCAACCCTTGTAGATATTGAAGCAAACGTAGCCATCCATTGCAGCGTAGTGGATGTGGTCTATATCTAGTACATTCCGCTGCCATGCATGACGATGAAACGTGTAATGAGGTTACTCCAGTTTACCGTACGAAGGATGAACCATGGCTCCTGCCAGGGTCAGCATTGAAGGCTGACGAGAGGACACCAGCCGATTCTTCTAGAGGTCGAAGGTGTTGCCTACAACGAGGCCTATCCAACGCAGGACTTCTTTGTCGTTACCAAAGTCTACAGTAACGAATTTCACTGTTTTGTCCTTGAGGAAGTTCTTAAAATCCTGGCACTCAACGTCGGCATGGCATATGTGGTAGACCAAGCAAACGTTATGTACGCAAACCTGGATCACGGCGGGCTTCTTCCTCTCTTCGTCCTTTAGATCCTTCTCTCGTCCCAGGACTGTGGTGTACTCAACATCTAGCCCAGCGACCCACTCATCATCTGAGTTTTCAAACATGCAGTTGAAGCGAGAAAGGCATCCTTTCACCATCGTGGAAGAACGGGTGTAGATGACGTCGAACTCATCGCTGGTGATGGTTCTAACCTTGTACTCACCGCCGTGTCACATCCCTAGTTCTGGTATGACCTAGGCTAGCCTTCATGTTTGCATCATGTTTAAATTTCATTTAAATTTGAAATGGGGATTGGTGAAACCCTCAGAAATCATTTCTAGAAATAACCCAGATAAAAATTGCTCCAAAAAGTTCCAAGAAAATGTTCATGATGCTCTCTGAAAATATTGGTCAGAGGTAAAATTCAAACCAATATTTTCAGGAGCTCATAAGTATTTATTTTGGGCAATTGGAATTAATGCAGTAATTATTTGCTTTGGATATATATTGTTATATATATAAAATAATGTCCAAAAATTATGCTAGTAGTTGAGGAGCTCTGGAATAATACCAGTAGCCCCTACAAAAATTGGCACAAGAAAATAAAATGGTTTAGTATTTTTATTAAACCAAACAAATGTCAGAAAAATAGAAAACAGAAACAAAATAGAAAAAAGGGAGAAACTTACCTGGCGCCTCTGGCCGGCCCGTTTCTGTTCTGGCCAGCCCACCAGGGGCATAGCTATCTTCCTCCTCTTGCCAGTAGGCAGAGGGGAAGCGGTGCCCGACGCCGTGCGCGCCGGCACGCAGCTGCCTGCCTGGCCTCTCCAAGCCTTCTCCTCATGCCAAACGTCGCCATGCCCCCACCCAAGCCTCTCTCGCTCTCTCCCGTGCCATTCCCTCTTCCCCCTCGCTCCCTCTCTCACGGCCGAAATCGCCGTCGCCGTTGTCCACAGCCACTGTGGCCTCGGCCACTGCCGCACCTCCCTGACACGCTCCCCAGCTCCGCCGCGACCCCCTCTCCCTCCTCACCGAGCCAAGCAACCGGGCGAGCTCCGCTTCGTCCTCACCGCCGTCTTCCTCATCGCCGGCCGCCGGATATCGCCGTCGCCGTTCCACCGCGTTGGACCTTCCCCGAGCTCGCTGACGCCTCCGCAGGATCCGCTGTGAGCCCCGCCGTCGAACCCCCCTCTCGCCTGCTCTTCCGGCGCCCTCTAGCCCCGTCTGCCACCACGGCCGTAGCTCCTCTTCGCCGTGCATGCCGTCGCCGTCATCCTGGCCACCGCAGCTCGCGGCCGCGCACGCCAACACGCTCAGCAGCCCCCCAGCAAGCCCATGCCGCCAACCGCAGCCCCTGCCGTGCACCGCAGCGCTGCGCGCGCACCTGGCCGAACTTCAGCCGCCGCCTCGAGCTCGATTCCGGCGAGCTCCGGTCGTCCCCGCCTCACCCGTTTGCTCTAGACGACGCGGACGGGCCCTGGCTCCTCACCCGTGGTCTCAGCGGCCCATTTGGTCACCAGAGGACCAAATCCGAGGCCCTCCGCCGCGTCTGGCCTCGCCGGCGTCGAGTCGCCGGCGGGTTTGACCCCACTGACCAGGGGTTTGACCTCCCCTGGGTCGCTGACAAGTGGGCCCTGGCCCCAGCTAATCCTAGTTTAGTTTTTAATTAAGTTTAATTAACTCCACTGACATTTTAGTTAGTAGGAGCTTAACACTAATTAACTTAGATTAGTTAGTCAGTCACTGACGTGTGGACCCCACACGTCAGGTTTGACCTGGTCAGCCGCCTTTGACCTGCTGACGCAATGTTGCTGTCATGCTGACGCAATAATGGTTTTCTGGATTTAAAATAATCAGGAAATTCCAGAAAATTAGCTAAACTTCAAAAATTCATAGAAATTCAACCGTAGCTCCGATTGAAATAATTTATATATGAAAAATTATCAAAAACTTGCAATCTATCCATCTGTACCATTTTTATGCATGAAAACCCAACTTATACATGCTGTATATGAGGAAACACACTTATGGCATTTATAAAGGCTTATTTTAGAGTTGCATTGGTTCAAATGGACCTCTTCCAAATAGAATGCTAAATGCATTAGCTCAAAACACATCACTTACTCATGCCATGTTCATGCATCATATTGTTGCATATGATTGTGTATTGATTGCCGACACCGTTCCTTCTCGATAGGTCCTGCTCCGGAGACCGATCCAGAGTACCTGTCAGAGGAGCAGTGCCCCCCTGTTGATCTACCAGGAAAGCAAACCCCCTTGTTCATTCCGATACAATCCTACTCTCTCGCTCCTGCTCTCATTTATTGCATTAGGACAACAACGATTCAACTGCTACTTTATGCTGCGGTAGTTGAACCCATTCCTCTGCATGACCTGTCATTGCCACAGTAAATAGTTAAAACCCACTAGCATGTGTAGGAGTTGATTGAGCCATGTTGTGTTCCTACCATGCATGCCTACTATTGCTTAGAGTTGTGTCAGGTCTGATTCATTGGGAATGAATTGGAGTGTTATGATATGTTCTGGTGCTGAGAGTCAAGTGTGTGAACACGATTTGGTAAAGGTAGCGGTGAGAGGCCATGTAGGAGTACATGGTGGGTTGTCTCACTGGAACCGTCCTTAAGCACTGAGTTATGTGTATGTTGTCCAATGACTAGCTACTACCACGCATTGGAATGCTTAAGTGCCCCTCTCGACTTATTAGTCACCTCGATCTCTGTCCAGGAGTTACAACTAGTTTCTGGTGTTTGTAGGTAGTGCTATTTTTCTACCGAGTGGCACCCGGCAGGGTGGACTTGGGACAGACTAGGCACCGTGGCCCGGTGTACCGAGTGGCACCCGGATGGTGGGCTCGGGAACCCTGTACACATCGTTTGGGGCCGTGAGTGAAACCCCGGCCGGATCTCCTTGTGGATGGAACCCGAATAGGCGATAAACCTAGACTAGAGTCTTGTGTGGTTAGTCAGGTCGTGGCCGACACCCTCACTAGGCTTCCGCTTGAAGGTTGCTGAGATACATGACGTGTACATGGTGATAAGTGGTGAGAGCGTGTGTGAAGAAGTACACCCCTGCAGGGTTATCATGATCTATTCAAATAGCCGTGTCCTCGGTTATGGACTTCTTGGATGCTTATGTGGTACATAGACAACTTAAAGTGGATACTCTAAAAATGCTCAAGACAAGTGTGAGTGCTATAGATGGCCTTCTCGTAAGGAGATGAGAATGAATCCATAGTGGTGTATTGATGTGGTGATTAGTGGACTCATGTGCGCTGCCTCACCTCAAAGAAGTTTCTCGTTGTCATAGAACAGGATAGCCACTGAGTCAAAGCTGGCTTGCTGCAACTAAACCCCACATTACCTTCTTGATACAAATGCATGTATGATAGGATCTGATGTAAGTCTTCTTGAGTACCTTTGTACTCATGTTTGCTTTATTTATGTTTTGCAGGTGAGACATCTGTCTCACTAGTAGTACCGCTTGGACTTCGACGAGTAGCTTGTTACCTCAGCTACGATCTTGTACCCTTGGGAGGGACTTGTATATAGTCAGGCTTCTCAGCCTTTTTCTTTTGTAGTTGTCTGTACTCAGACATGTAATGCTTCCGTTGCTTGTATGCTCTGAATGATGGGTCTTGTGACCCCTGTTTGTATTTAATGCTATGTGGCTCTTCTGGGCCTTTATCTATATGAGTTTGCGTTATGTTGTGATGCCATGTTGTACAACACATACTTGCATGTTATGCGTACGTGTAACGTGTATTGCTATGTGTGGGATCGGACAACCTAGTTGTCTATCCTTGGTAGCCTCTCTTATGGGGAAATGTAGTCTAGTGCTTCCACCGAGCCATGGTAGTCCGCTACAGCCCGGTTTACCCGGAGTCCTGCTAGCCCAGCACTACTGCTCCGGAACACTCAGACTGGCCGGCATGTGATTCACTTCGTTCCTGTGTCTGCCCCTTTGAGGAAATGTCACGCTGTGACATCCGGAGTCCTGCCTAGCCTGCTATAGCCCGGGTTCCCGGAGTCCTGTTAGCCCAGTTGCTACAGCCCAGATTCACACGCTGCTGACCGACATGCTCGATGTTGTTTCATGTATGCCTGTCCCTGTAAGTTAGTGCCACTTTGGGTTCACGACTAGTCATGTCGGCCCAGGTTCTCTATCATATGGATGCTAGCGACACTATCATATACGTGAGCCAAAAGGCGCAAACGGTCCCGGGCCATGGTAAGGCGACACCCGTGGGAATACCGTGCGTGAGGCTGCAAAGTGATATGAGGTGTTACATGCTAGATCGGTGTGACTTAGAATCAGGGTCCCGACAGCTTTGGTATCAGAGCCTAACTGCCTGTAGGATTGCCAAGCTAACCTGGTCGAAGTGGAGTCTAGAAATTCTTTAGCTATATAGGGGAATTGATTGTGGAAGGGAACGTAAGGCTCTTTAACTCCTTATACCTCATGCCTTCTGATCTGAGTCATCCTATCTTTCCTACAGGGTTAAGGAACTAGGCTTTCTCTTCCGTCTATCAGGATCACGTGTTACTACTCCGTAGTCTCTTAGGATTGGTTGATCAGAGTCATATTCCAGTTTCAAGTACTTCCGGTGTAGTTTGTTTAGTAATGTCTCAAAACCTTGAGTGATGATGTTGAGTATGGTGCTACCCCGTCTTTTGCAGAATGTCTCATTTTGAGCATTTAATTGTCGTTATGCTTCCGGAATTGTCCTAGGAGTTCGAGAGATACTAATTTCTTGTGCTACCTTCTGCATCCTATAGTTGGTACTGAATCCATCCTTGTTTTCCTTGGTTTCGTTCTTCAGGCTGTTGCCGGTTAACCGAAGTTCTGTTTCTCGTAGCCAGAACCACGGAGATGGTAGGGATGAGGATCCTCCCGACCAGCCCTCATTGGCAGAGTTCATGTTAGAGATGGAGAGGAACAAGTGTGAGTCTAACCGCTTGTTAGCACGTATTGAGGAGAACACCTCCCATCAGCACAAAGATTTTGTGTCCATTCATGACTTCATTGGCCTGAAACCACCTACCTTCCATCATTCCATTGAGCCACTCGATGCCGATGATTGGCTCCGTAGTATCACTATCAAGTTGCATTCTGCGAACGTAGCTGAAGGTGACAAGGTCACCTATGCTGCATATCACCTGGAAGGTCCTGCTAGTCTTTGGTGGCAGAACTATGAGGCTATGCTTCCTGCTGGCCAGATACCCACCTGGAGAGATTTCACTGATGCTTTCCGCGAGCATCACATCCCTCAGGCTCTCATTGATCGCAAGAGAGAAGAGTTCTGTAGTTTCACCTAGAGTAAGATGGTTGTTGATGCTTATAGTAGAGAGTTTGAGAACCTTGCTCGCTATGCTACAGAAGAAGTGTCCACAGACGCCAAGAAGCAGGCTAGGTTCCGGAAGGGTCTCAACCCCAAGTTGCGTCATGATCTCCACTTGCATCATTGCAATACATTCCAGGCTCTTGTGAACAAGGCCATTAACGCAGAGACAGCTCAGCTCACTTACGAGGAGTCTCATAAGCACACCCGTGATTTGGGTTCTTCCTCCGGTTCTAGTTCTCAGAAGCGCCGGATTTGGGTTCCGAACTCTGCTCTTCCACCCGGTTATACACCAAGGCCATCTTGTGTGGCACCTCACCCAGTTCAGTAGTATGCTCCACCCAAGCCTGTTGGTAGGCCGCCTTACAATGCGGGTCCACGTCCTACTTCAGGGACTTGTTTCACATGCGGAGAACCAAGACACTATGCACGTGACTGCTCTCAAACCAACTATGCTCCACCCCTGCCTGAGAAGTCTATTGGCCGTGGTAAGCCACCATGCAAGATGATCAGTGCCAAGTCAGCTCCCACTGAACGTGGATGTGTGCATCATGTCTCAGCTGAAGACGCTCATGATGATCCGGATGTCGTTCTGGGTACACTCCTTGTCAACTGTCATGCAGCTTCGGTTCTGTTCGATACCGGAGCATCTCACTCCTTCATCTCTGAAGGCTATGCTCGTTTGCACGACATGTCATTTTGTGATATGCCAACTCCACTTAAAATCCAAACTCCAGGGTCTAGTTGGAAAACTACCAGAATAAGCCATGGTAATGAAATTCTTGTTGACAGACTTGTGTTCATTGCATCACTTGTAGCCCTCAAGTCTTCAGATATTAACATCATCTTGGGTATGGACTGGATGACAGCTCATCATGCCAAGATTGATTGTTTCACCAGGTCTGTTCAGCTTACACACCCATCCGGCAAGATAGTCACTGTCTCCACCAGATTTGCAAAGCGTCAACTATTCTCTTAATGCTAGCCCTCTTCCAGACCTTGAGGATATCCCGGTAGTCCGTGACTTTCCGGATGTCTTTCCAGAGGAACTGCCAGGTATTCCACCTGATAGAGATGTAGAGTTTGTCATAGATCTTATCTCAGGAACCGCTCCAATTTCTAGGAGACCTTACAAGATGGCACCCTTGGAGCTAGCCGAGCTTAAGAAACAACTTGATGAATCCTTGCAAAAGGGTTTCATCCATCCTAGTTCTTCTCCCTGGGCTTGCCCCGTCCTCTTCGTCAAGAAGAAGGATGGTACGGACCGAATGATTGTAGATTATCGTCCTCGTTAATTTGGTCCCGATAAAGAACAAGTATCCGCTCCCCAGGATCAACGACCTGTATGATCAGCTCGCTGGATCCTCAGTCTTTTCAAAGATGGATTTGAGATTAGGCTACCATCAAATCAAGATCAGAAATGGGGACATTCCTAAGACAGCTTTTATCACTCGTTATGGTCAGTACGAGTACACCGTCATGTCCTTTGGTCTAACCAATGCTCCAGCTACTTTCTCTCGCTTGATGAACTCGATCTTCATGGAGTACTTAGATAAGTTTGTCGTGGTTTACCTTGATGATATTCTTATTTACTCGAAGAATGAGGAAGAGCATGCCGAACATCTTAGACTTGTGTAAGAGAAACTCCGAGAGCACCGCCTTTATGCCATGTTCTCCAAGTGTGAATTTTGGTTGCTAGAAGTGACCTACCTAGGTCACGTGATCTCTGGCAAGGGCATTGCCGTCAATCCCGAGAGAGTTCAGGCCATTCTTGATTGGACTCCTCCTGAATCGGTTAAGAAAGTTAGGAGTTTTGGCCTAGCCAGTTATTGTTGCCGCTTCGTTGAGAACTTCTCCAAAGTGGCCAAACCTCTCACGGAACTTCTCAAGAAAGATAAAAAGTTTGAGTGGTCCCCACAGTGTGAGCACAGTTTTCAGGAACTGAAAAGACGCCTGACTTCCGCCCCCATACTTGTGCCACCGGATTTCACTAAAGACTTTGTTATCTACTGCGACGCCTCACGACAGGGACTAGGTTGCATTCTTATGCAAGATCGCCATGTGATTGCCTATGCATCTCGACAGTTGCATCCACATAAGGAGAATTATCCTACACATGATCTAGAGCTTGCAGCCGTAGTCTATGCACTTAAGACCTGGCGACATTACCTTCTTGGTAAGCGTTGCGAGATTTACACCGATCACCAGAGTCTCAAGTATATCTTCACCCAACCAGATTTGAACCTTAGGCAAAGATGTTGGTTGGAGTTGATCTCAGATTACGACTTAGGAATTACCTACACCCCAGGCAAGGGGAATGTCATGGCTGATGCGCTAAGTCGTAAGTCCTGTTGCAACAATCTCATGTTGCAGCAGGGCCAACCACTTCTCCATGAGGAATTCAGTAAGTTTAACCTTCACCTTGCTCCTCATGGATTCCTATCAACCTTGGTGGAGAAACCTACCCTTGAGGATCAGATCATTACTGGCCAGAAGTTTGATAAGGGTCTTATCCGCATTAAGAGGAACATTAAGAAGGGAGTTGGTGGTAGTTTCTCTATAGATAATCGAGGTGTTGTTTTCTTTGAGAATCGCTTGGTGGTTCCCAAGAATCAACATCTTCGACAATTAATCCTTAAGGAGGCGCATGAATCTCCTCTCACGATTCATCCCGGTAGTACTAAGATGTATCAGGACCTACGCCAGAGGTTCTGGTGGACTAGGATGAAGAGAGAAATTGCTTAGTTCATTGCTAACTGCGACGTTTGTTGTCGCGTTAAGGCAGATCATCAAAGGCCTGCTGGCACCCTTCAGCCTTTAGCTATTCCTGAGTGGAAATGGGATAAAGTTGGTATGGACTTCATCACCGGCTTTCCCAGGACCAAGATTGGGAATAATGCTATCTTCGTAGTCATTGATCGTCTTTCCAAAGTGGCTCACTTCCTACCTGTTCGAGAGAGCATCACTGCTAGTCAGCTCGCTGACTTATATATTTCTCGAATAGTGTCACTTCATGGTGTTCCACTAGAGATCAATTAAGACCGTGGTAGTCTTTTCACTTCTCATTTCTGGGAGAGTTTCCAAACTGCCATGGGCACCCACCTTTCCTTCAGTACCGCTTTCCACCCTCAATCAAGTGGTCAGGTGGAAAGGGTCAACCAAATTCTTGAAGACATGCTTATAGCTTGTGTTATCTCATTCGGTATGGATTGGGAGAAGTGTCTTCCCTTCGCCGAGTTTGCTTATAACAATAGCTACCAATCCAGTCTCAAGAAAGCTCCTTTTGAGGTTCTGTATGGACGAAGATGTCGAACACCTTTAAACTGGTCAGAAACTCGTGAAAGACAATTCTTTGGACCGGATATGATCCAGGAGGTAGAAGAACAAGTTCACATCATTCGTGAGAATTTGAAAACAGCCCAATCTCGTCAAAAGAGACAGTATGAACGTAGTCATAAGGAAGTGGATTATGAAGTTGGCGACAAGGCTTACCTTCGGGTTACTCCTTTAAATGGTACCCATCGTTTTAGTATCAAGGGCAAGTTGGCTCCTCGTTACATTGGTCATTTTCGCATTCTCGCTAAACGAGGAGAGGTTTCCTACTAGTTGGAACTACCCCCACATCTTTCCCGAGTACATCATGTCTTCCACGTCTCTCAACTCAGGCGTTGCTTCTCGGAAACCATCCGCGGAGTGGACGACGAAACGCTTGATCTCCAAGATAACCTCACATATCGAGAGTACCCTGTTTGCATCCTTGATCAAGCAGAGCGTGTCACCCAATGTCATAACATCAAGTTTCTCAAGGTTCAGTGGTCTCATCATTCCGAGAGAGAAGCTACTTGGGAGCGAGAAGATCGTCTTCGACTGGAGTACCCCACCTTCTTTCTGTCGACCCCTGAATCTCGGGACTAGATTCTTTCAAGTGGGGGCGAGTTGTCACATCCCTAGTTTTGGTATGACCTAGGCTAGCCTTCATGTTTGCATCATGTTTAAATTTCATTTAAATTTGAAATGGGGATTGGTGAAACCCTCAGAAATCATTTCTAGAAATAACCCAGATAAAAATTGCTCCAAAAAGGTCCAAGAAAATGTTCATGATGCTCTCTGAAAATATTGGTCAGAGGGAAAATTCAAACCAATATTTTCAGGAGCTCATAAGTATTTATTTTGGGCAATTGGAATTAATGCAGTAATTATTTGCTTTGGATATATATTGTTATATATATAATATTGTCCAAAAATTATGCTAGTAGTTGAGGAGCTCTGGAATAATACCACTAGCCCCTACAAAAATTGGCATAAGAAAATAAAATGGTTTAGTATTTTTATTAAACCAAACAAATGTCAAAAAAATAGAAAACAGAAATAAAATAGAAAAAAGGGAGAAACTTACCTGGCGCCTCTGGCCGGCCCGTTCCTGTTCTGGCCAGCCCACCAGGGGCATAGCTGTCTTCCTCCTCTTGCCAGTAGGCAGAGGGGAAGTGGTGCCCGACGTCATGCGCGCCGGCACGCAGCTGCTTGCCTGGCCTCTCCAGGCCATCTCCTCACGCCGGACGTCGCCACGTGCCCCCCCAAGCCTCTCTCGCTCCCTCCCGTGGCATTCCCTCTTCCCCCTTGCTCCCTCTCTCGCGGCCGAAATCGCCGTCGCCGCCGTCCATAGCCATCGTGGCCTCGGCCACTGCCGCACCTCCCCGACACGCTTCCCAGCTCCGCCGCGACCCCCTCTCCCTCCTCACCGAGCCAAGCAACCGGGCGAGCTCCGCTCCGTCCTCACCACCGTCTTCTTCATCGCCGGCCGCCGGAGATCGCCGCCGCCGTTCCTCCGCGTTGGACCTTCCCCGAGCTCACTGACGCCTCCGCAGGATCCGCTGTGAGCCCCGCTGTCGAACCCCCCTCTCCCCTGCTCTTCCGGCGCCCTGTAGCCCAGTCTGCCACCACGGCCGTAGCTCCTCACCGTCGTTCATGCCGCCGCCGTCGTCCTGGCCACCGCAGCTCGCGGCCGCGCACGCCAACACGCTCAACAGCCCCTCAGCAAGCTCACGCCGCCAATCGCAGCCCCTGCCGTGCACTGCAGTGCTGCGCGCGCACCCGGCCGAACTTTAGCCGCCGCCTCGAGCTCGATTCCGGCGAGCTCCGGTCGTCCCCGCCTCTCCCATTTTCTCTAGACGACACGGACGGGCCCTGGCTCCTCGTCCGTGGTCTCCGCGGCCCATTTGGTCACCGGAGGACCAAATCCGAGGCCCTTCGCCGCGTCTGGCCTCGCCGGCTTCGAGTCGCCGACGGGTTTGACCCCGCTGACCAGGGGTTTGACCTCCCCTGGGTCGCTGACGAGTGGACCCTAGCCCCAGCTAATCCTAGTTTAGTTTTTAATTAAGTTTAATTAACTCCACTGACATTTTAGTTAGTAGGAGCTTAACACTAATTAACTTAGATTCGTTAGTCAGTCACTGACGTGTGGACCCCACACGCCAAGTTTGACCTGGTCAATCGCCTTTGACCTGCTGACGCAATGCTGCTGTCATGCTGACGCAGTAATGGTTTTTTGTATTTAAAATAATCAGGAAATTCCAGAAAATTAGCTAAACTGCAAAAATTTACAGAAATTCAACCGTAGCTCAGATTGAAATAATTTATATATGAAAAATTATGAGAAAATTGCAATATATCCATCTGTACCATTTCATGCATGAAAAACCAACTTATACATGTTGTATATGAGGAAACACACTTATGGCATTTATAAAGGCTTATTTTAGAGTTGCATTTGAACCTTTGGTTCAAATGGACCTCTTCCAAATAGAATGCTAAATGCATTAGCTCAAAACACATCACTTACTCATGCCATGTTCATGCATCATATTGTTTCATATGATTGTGTATTGATTGCCGACATCGTTCCTTCTCGATAGGTCCTGCTCCGGAGACCGATCCAGAGTACCTGTCAAAGGAGCAGTACCCCCCTGTTGATCTTTCAGGCAAGCAAACCCCCTTGTTCATTTCGACACAATCCTACTCTCTCGCTCCTGCTCTCATTTATTGCATTAGGACAACAACGATTCAACTGCTATTTTATGCTGCGGTAGTTGAACCCATTCCTCTGCATGACCTATCATTGCCACAGTAAATAGTTAAAACCCACTAGCATATGTACGAGTTGATTGAGCCATGTTGTGTTCCTACCATGCATGCCTTCTATTGCTTAGAGTTGTGTCAGGTCTGATTCATTGGGAATGAATTGGAGTGTTACGATATGTTCTGGTGCTGAGAGTCAAGCGTGTGAACACGATTTGTTAAAGGTAGCGGTGAGAGGCCATGTAGGAGTACATGGTGGGTTGTCTCACCGGAACCGTCCTTAAGCACCAAGTTCTGTGTATGTTGTCCAATGACTAGATACTACCACACATTGGAATGCTTAAGTGCCCCTCTCAACTTATGAGTCACCTCTATCTCTGTCCAGGAGTTGCAACTAGTTTCTGGTGTTTGTAGGTAGTGTTATTTTTCTACCGAGTGGCACCCGGCAGGGTGGACTTGGGACAAACTAGGCACCGTGACCCGGTGTACCGAGTGGTACCCGGATGGTGGGCTCGGGAACCCTGTACAAATCGTTTGGGGCCGTGAGCGAAACCCCGGCCGGATCTTCTTGCGGATGGAACCCGAATAGGCGATAAACCTGGACTAGAGTCTTGTGTGGTTAGTCAGGTCATGGCCGACACCCTCGCCAGGCTTCCGCTTGAAGGTTGCCGAGATACGTGATGTGTACATGGTGATAAGTGGTGAGAGCGTGTGTGAAGAAGTACACCCCTGCAGGGTTATCATGATCTATTCGAATAGCCGTGTCCTCGGTTATGGACTTCTTGGATGCTTACGTGGTACATAGACAACTTAAAGTGGATACTCTAAAAATGCTCAAGACAAGTGTGAGTGCTATATATGGCCTTCTCGTAAGGAGACGAGAATGAATCCATAGTGGTATATTGATGTGGTGATTAGTGGACTCGTGTGCGCTGCCTCACCTCAAAGAAGTTTCTCGTTGTCATAGGAACAGGATAGCCACTGAGTCAAAGCTGGCTTGCTGCAACTAAAGCCCACATTACCTTCTTGATACAAATGCATGTATGATAGGATCTGATGTAAGTCTTCTTGAGTACCTTTGTACTCACGTTTGCTTTATTTATGTTTTGCAGGTGAGACATCTGTCTCACTAGTAGTACCGCTTGGACTTCGACGAGTAGCTTGTTACCTCAGCTACGATCTTGTACCCTTGGGAGGGACTTGTATATAGTCAGGCTTCTCAGCCTTTTTCTTTTGTAGTTGTCTGTACTCAGACATGTAATGCTTCCGTTGCTTGTATGCTCTGAATGATGGGTCTTGTGACCCCTGTTTGTATTTAATGCTATGTGGCTCTTCTGGGCCTTTATCTATATGAGTTTGTGTTATGTTGTGATGCCATGTTGTACATCACATACTTGCATGTTATGCGTATGTGTAACATGTATTGCTATGTGTGGGATCGGACAACCTAGTTGTCTATCCTTGGTAGCCTCTCTTATGGGGAAATGTAGTCTAGTGCTCCACCGAGCCATGGTAGTCCGCTACAGCCCGGTTTACCCGGAGTCCTGCTAGCCCAGCACTACTGCTCCGGAACACTCAGACTGGTCGGCATGTGATTCACTTCGTTCCTGTGTCTGCCCCTTCGAGGAAATGTCACGCTGTGACATCCGGAGTCCTGCCTAGCCTGCTATAGCCCGGGTTCCCGGAGTCCTGTTAGCCCAGTTGCTACAGCCCAGATTCACTCGCTGCTGACCGACATGCTCGATGTTGTTTCATGTATGCCTGTCCCTGTAAGTTAGTGCCACTTTGGGTTCACGACTAGTCATGTCGGCCCAGGTTCTCTATCATATGGATGCTAGCGACACTATCATATACGTGAGCCAAAAGGCGCAAACGGTCCCGGGCCATGGTAAGGCGACACCCGTGGGAATACCGTGCGTGAGGCCGCAAAGTGATATGAGGTGTTACATGCTAGATCGGTGTTACTTAGAATCGGGGTCTCGACACGCCGATCGTGGAGATTTGGGACGCCATGGACTTGGGAGGAGGTTTAGGATTATTGGAACTGCCGTAATGTGAATGGACGGGACGACTAGGAGCGAACCGCCGTAGTATTGAAGGACGTGCGGGGACGAGTAGGAGCGAACTGCCAGCGTGCGAACGGCGGGGTATTGGCTTTCTATTCTCCCATGATACGGACTTCCGAGAGCCCTTGGATCTGAGATCGAACGTTTGCATGGCGTGATTCTAGACCAATGGGTGAATATCCTATCCTGGAGGGTTATTCTACAAATTTTCAGCAACTTAGCATGCGACCGTTTGATCTCAGATCCAAGGGCTGCCAGCAGCCCGTATCATGGTCGCGCCTACCACGACCGTTGCGTCGCTCGCGTGGTCGCGCCCTTGGAGATTTAACATGGTGCGTTAGGCTATCTGATGTTGGCATGTCATACATAGTCATCACTTAGTCACTCATACTACAACAAGGTTGGCTATAAGTGTATTTTTTACTCATCTCTATCTCTTTCTTCGTACTCAAGGAAGAAACGGTGCTAAGCGCGTGTATTTATTGCATTTGCCAAGGAGTAGTGACCTCTTTCAATGAAATGGTGTTGCTAAGCTTGCTTCATTTAATTAGCTATAGACTCAAAATTGTCTTTTCACCTAGGTACACGCGCTTAACACTGTTTCTTCCTTGGGTCACCAAACTAGTCTCTCTCTTCTTGATTAACTTGCCACATCAGACTTTATGCCTATGTGGCAAGCTTAAGCACCTGCAGGAGCAAGTAAAAGTAAGTACAATAGTGCGCTTTACATGGCATTTTTGCATATGTGGAGGAAAGAGAGGCAAGGAAAAAGTGGAGAAGTGGGCTCTCATGCAAGAGCCAGCCTCTACTACATGGTGGAGCATTGGGAGAGGCACCTGTATGGAGGTGGTCAGGAATTGGGAGACTCACGCCGGTCGTAGCGCCGCAGTTAAAATGATAATGGCAAGTCAAATCACGGGGCCCCACCTGTCCAGCAGTAACTCGCTGTCAAATCACACAGCCCTACGTTTGCAGCAGCCTACTCCCTCGTCTTCTCGCGTCTCTGTCGAACCGACTAGGCGAAACTGCTCCGCCGCCTACCGCGCAGGAAAAGCCCCGCCCTCGACTTTTAAATACAACTACATCCACTTAAGAATCCAATGATATACTTTTTGTGACATAGTAACTCATATTTAGTTAGTCAAATGGATGACCCTAGAACTACGTGCATGCCCTATAAACCGAGACGCCTAAAAATAAAAAAACCGAGACGGAGAGGGTAGTTCAGCACGTATCTTTTTAGATCAATATAGTCGGGATTCGCCAAGGAGCAAAACCAAGTGGTAGGCTGCTCCCGCCGTGTTGGCGTAGCAACTCAGCAGGGTCAGTCCGCACACGAAATGGCGACACACTTAGCAGGACCCCTTTTGCCGACATGTGGCTCATCCACCGTCTTGTTCCACATGCGATGCACCAAATTACAGTTCGGAGCAGCGGTTGGAATTGGAGGCACCCCGATCATAGCGCCGCAGTAGTAGAAAATGAGCGACGAGGGGTCAAATCACAAAGCCCCACCTTTCCCGCATTAAGCTGGACGGACGAAGCAACCATCATTTCACTCTAGGGCACAAGAGCATAAAGAAAAGAGAAAACAATTATGTGTGCGGCAGCTACCTAGGGCACCCTAGGGTAGGGGTCTCCACTACAGATCCTTTTTTTTGAAAGCGCCTCCACTACAAATCGGCTTCTCCCTCGTCCTCTTGAAGAAAACCGATGATGAGTGCGGCGGTAGGGTTTGTAGGAGTACTACAACGTGCGGGGCCACGTCATAGTAAACGGGTTCGAGCCGACGCCTTAAATATGTGTGGGCCGTTTGGTTTTACGGGAACGAGGCAGCATTTTGGGTTCGGGGACCACTGGAGATATAGTATGTACAAAAAAATGTGGACATAGGTTCGACCGAAAGGCAATGATTCATGGGCCCTGCATTTTTATATACCCGGGGCCGCGTGAAATTTGCTACTCTACTCAAAACTAGTAAGGTACACATGTATTGAACGCATGAGATTTCAAAACCAAATTATGAATAAATACACACTATAGGATGTAAAGCTTTGAGTCATATATGCATGATGTAGATGTTCGTTTAGTTCTTATAGTTCATCTCATTCAAAATCAATAAGTTTTATAAAAATGTTAAGATTTATGGGGTTGTGCATTGTACTCCCTCCGTTCCAAAATAGATGACCCAACTTTGCACTAACTTTGTACAAAGTTAGTGCAAAGTTGGGTCATCTATTTTGGAACGGAGGGAGTAAATCATAAAGTAAAAAACAAATAATGGCAATTCATTTAGAAAAAATAACCAATTATGAGACAGAAGATTCTAGAACAAAGGAGAAGTGCTTGTGTTTTGAGGTTTGTGCATTATGCTTAAGTTCAACCATGGAGTCTTCTAAATTGTACATGTGGCAGATCTGGTGGAATGTTGATGATATCCAATGGCCAGTAGTGCTCGGATTTGCCTATCTCTGCACTGTCGGGTTAGCTTCATCCAGCGGCCATCTTTCAAAGTTATTGGCACACTATATAGTTCTTGTGCCATAGTTGCATGTTTTGGAAAAAAAAACTACTAGTGGGTTGTACTATCTATTTAGGAATAGAAGATGTATACATGGAAGTTGTAGGGAAAGAGATGACATGGAGCATCTCAATTCCTATGAGTAGGGATTGGAAAAGAGATGTCATTTGGTTCACATCATAGGAACTTTTCTATTGAATATAGAGATGACATGTTTCTCAATTCCTATGAGGAGGGATTAGAAAAGAGATGTAATTTGGTTCATATCATAGGAACTTTTCTATTGAATATACGCTAATGTTTATTTCCCTTTGAAATTAAGGGAGTATAGGAATCCATTCATATGAACCAAGTGGCTCTAAAGCTATAGAAATGATATCATGTTTATTTCCTTTGAAATGTGGAGTATATGAATCTATTCCTATGAACCAATTGGCTCTAAAGGAAAAAATCCTATAAAAATCATATCATATAGAGTTCCTATGATATTCCTCGACACTAAAGGATGCTTGAAATTGTTGTGGGTGATACGATGGTCTTTCTTTGTAGACTCCTCACCCAAATTTATAGTTACCTCTCGAAGATGAATGAAATGATATATACATGGTATTCTACATGTGCAATTTGGTACACGAAAACTCGGTAAAAGTTTGCGAGGTTCGAATTTTCCATAAAGCTATATCCACTGCATTTCGGAACGGAGGGAGCATATGATAGTTGCTAACACTCACGTGGAAGATTTGTGTGTAGGAGGAGTGGCTGTTCTATTAAATGACATGGCAAAACTGACACTGTCAGATGCCGATCTAACGGTCCTTACGGCGTTCGTCAGGAAAAGGCTTGTGGCGAACGTTTGTCGGATAATGATTTACGGACACATGCATTGCATTGATACATGCCCCCTCTCTCTCATGCACACGCACCCTCATGAGTCACGACTCTCCCGAGTCCTCTCGCAGACTCGCATGCCGCACCCATCGTCTATCTGCAGGTAGACGTCACGCACATATGTGCTCTTCACACCCTACCCTCAGAACTTCTAAAAAACAAAAGACGACACGCACATTTTATTTTAGCTCACACGTCACACACTTGTACTATTACTCTTGCGGCGAACGTTCTTTGGGCATAGTATATTGTACTCTCACGAAGAGAAGCGGTGCACGCACGTACTAGTTCTCTCACACCCACTCGTGGGTACACGTAGGAGCGTATTTTTTTGAAGCTGGTACAACAAAATCACTCCACTATATATAAAAGCAGGAGCCTTAGTGCTTGATTTACTAGGGTTCCTCTTGTTCACTCTGTCATGCTCTCCAGATCTAAGCAACACATAGGTGGCCACACTCTCTCTCAGCTCACGGCTGGTCACAAATCCGGTCGGACAACCTCGACCGGGGCAGGGGTGTAGGTGCATCGTTCACGCTATCGTCGGCGACGAGGGAGGAGACCAACGGCTGCCCGCGCGTCCCGATCGGCGGCCGTGCTGTTCTCTCCGACAGAGCGCCGGCTCGGGAGGGCCTCCGACCCCTTCTTCCTCCCTGCGGTATTATGGCCAAAATGCGGCCTCCCGACGCCATCTTTGCGACATGCCGACGACCCTCAGGTATATATTCCTTCAAAACCTGCCTTGCTCTACTGCCCCAGCTCCCTTCGTGTGGATCCTTTTCTACTTTCGTCCGCTGTTCCAAAGCCACCTAGACTTCTACTAAAGCACGTGCTTTGCACATATGTTCTGTATGATAGATACTCATATACCTTATTTTTAGAGAGAGAAATGGGTAATCGTATCTTGAGTATATATCATAGTGTGTTTGTTTGCATGATCTAAGGACTATTTTGAAATAAGAAGCAAATCACTTGCACAAATCAAACTGAGTTCCAAGTAAGAATTTGATTACAAGATAAAAGTTGTAGTTTTATTATATGTTGTTTCCTGGGTTCCACTGATGTATAGTTCCAGAGTTGTTTGGCGGTTTACATGCATGTTTATGGACTATTTTGTGCAACTAAATAAGTCATTTAGGTCTGACAGACAATCATGTCATGTATTAGCTTGAGGTATAGCTTATGTATGACTGAAATAAAATATTATACTTTTTCTGTGAATAATAAAAATATTACATTTCTCGATGAAGCAGAATAAAACTTCAGCTAGCATCAGCCATGCAATGTTATGTTATGTGAACAGTGTAAACTTTGCAGTATAGCGGCATCTAAAAAATCCATTTTTACAGTAATCTAAAAAAATAAGTTAGTAGTAGAGTGTTTATTTCCCAGGTGACAACGGGGAACCAAAATGTGCTAGCTATTTGCAAACTTGTCGTACTTGCATGTGAGGAGGTGGCAGCAGTTTCTAGACATCTCTCAACTTCAGTAGGTGCAATCCAGATTCAACGGGGACTTCTTTATTTGTTTACTTGGAGAGCAAAGTCGGCCTTGTGCACAAGGAGCGGGAGCGAATCTGGCAGCTCTTAGCCGTCAGATCATGTCATCCTTTGTTTGATGGATGGCAGTGATATGCATGAGAGGGGAAATGAACGGTGGATTTTGAGCCAATGCTTGTTTGGGAGGGAGAACCGAAGATGGAGTGGTAAATCCAATTTCAAAACTGCCGCATTATAGTAGTAGTAGATTAGAAGTAAAGCTATTTAATATAGTCGACTCAAAGCGTTGGTTCAAAGAGGGAAGAAAGTGGGAAAGCTATAGCATGAATCTAGGACTTGGTTCTAAGAGGAAACGGGGGAAAGTAGTAATATCTGTCACTGTTTAAATAATCGTATATCTTATTTGCGCAAACAGGGATGTCTGTCTCCATATCGTTTCGGCATGTCTGTCTCCGTATCATTTCTATCTGCGCAATCAAAAGCACACACCTCAGTTTTAGTACAACTGCGCCAAATGAGATGGCTATTCCTTGCTGTCGTCGTCTAACCTCCCGTCTTCAAGGTATCCCTACATTGGTAGTAACTAAGGTAGAATGACCAACGCAATCTAAAAGAAGCTGATTCGTACGTTTTACTTCCTGATTGCAGTGCAGGGACGAACGAAAACAACTGCATCCTAGTCCGGAATGCACTTTCTACCAGTTCATCCATGGACCAAGGACTAGCTGGCACGGCTGCACGGCGGTTTTTTGGACAGGTGCACGGACAAGAGGCATTGTGGTCTTCTTATTTCTGCAAATAGCGGTGCTTAAATTTAGTGGAATGCACAAGCATTTCAGCTAGTCAGTACACTGCATGGTTCAGTTCAGCATTCCAGCTGATACCACAATTATAATTGGTTATTCTCGAATGAGAGAACCTAACCCTGAATGGTGGCAACAAGAAAAAACCAGAGTGAACTCTAGGAAATTTAAGCCTGCCGGGAGGCCCTTTGCTTAGAGAGAAGCCTTGCTTGTTTTTTCCTGATTTGTAAACCTTCTCACAACTTTGTCTTTTGTTGTGAACTAGTATATGTTTGTTATGTTCTATGAATCATTGAGATGTATAAAATTGCTTAACTTATGCTTTTCAAGTTTTTTATGAAGATGAGTTTAATGTGAGTGTTCCACATGAGCGCTGGACTAGCGTGTGAACGTTTGGAATTTATTACATTGTGGCCTCAATTAACTGCATGAACCACTATAACAAGATACATAGTTGCTTATATGTCAGACAGCAGATTGTTGATTGTTAGCTGGTCGATAGCCTAGTGTTGAAGCGAGCTGAGCCAATGTGTCGTGTTTTGCACAACTGCTTACAAGTGGGGTAGCACCAACAATGTTTACAAGTACTTATGTATACGTCGGCACACGGTTCTCGAACGAGTGCTCTATTTCATCAAAACACACACTGCTCATATGATAAACCCTGACAACATATGTCTTACCATGCCATATTCAAGAAAAAACTAGTGAGGACGCATCTGTTTCGGCAACAATTACGATGGTTCTCACATGATTCACGGGCACACAAAAGTAATAGCAGTTCCCATAGATGGATTTAAACAGAGTACTAGCCCTAGAGGGGTCAACAACAGGCAATGTTCGGATAATTAGACACAATCCAAACTACTATTAAACACTAGCTGGGGAAACTATTTCATGCCTCGATCTAATTTGGGCTGGACACAAGACGAACCTTGCCATGAACATCATCAAGGACGTCCCGCAGCAGCTCAATCCTGTGAACCTTCATGAAGACAACCTTGTGGCCTTGCCACTGATAAACTTGTTTGTGGAGGGATGCCACGTCATCTTCCTGCGTAAGCTTGACAAGAACAATATTCCTCACAAACGAAGGAGTAGCTTTGAACTTCTTGTGCTTCAGTACACCCAGGACAACACGCCTGACAACAGTGAGGCTGGAATACAACTCTTCATTGGTATAATCGCAAATGGCTTCCAGGATCCAATAGCCTAAGAACTCTGTTTTCCCAGTGCGTATATTCAGGTCGTCCACCTCATAGTGAGTGACATGTACAACCACATAATCCTTGTCTGCATCAGGGTTATTATTGAAATAGAAACAAATTCTGAATTACTTTTCAGTATAAGAAACACAAGTTATTTAAACCACTACGTATACCATGGCATCGAAGCTAATAAAATTTTGCATTATTAATCACCACATACTTACTTTTCTAAAAAAATCACCACATACTTAGATGAAAAACCACAATCGAGATCAGCAAAGAAGGAAATCACCTTGGGAAGCTCAGCGGGGGGGGGGACACATCCTCGAAGGGGGAAAACTGCTCCTGTAGTGCCACGGGGGCTGTAACCTCAAACGGGGCGTTGACCATCTCAGTATCTGGGGTTGCCTCAGTGGTTGCCTCCATCTTCTTGGAGCCCTCTGTCTCGTGGGGATCAGCCTCCCGCGTCTGCTCCAATATCGGCAGATCTTTGCCTGGTTCTCCTTGGTCCATCATGAAACTGACGAATACTAGGAGTCCACTGAAAGGAAAACACAATCGCAATGACAATGAAACAAAAAAGAGAGTGAGGGTCGGTTACTGCTTTGCAAAAGTTCTTTTTTTCCTCTGAACGAAAATATACCAACATCACAGATCAGCTTACCTTCCCTTCGTTCGGAGAGAAGAACAGTGGCAGATGCAAGTGTTGCCTTTCTTGAAGACGGTGAGGGAGAAGGGGATTCAGCGAAGAGTGAAATGATGGTTGCTTCGTCCATCAAACTTAGACTGCGGGGAGGTGGGGTTTTGTGATACGACGACTCGTTACTGCCGCGCTACGACCAGGGTGACTCTCTGCCTACATACTGCCTTCTAATTTGGTGGATGGCATTTGGGCCCACACGCTGCATGGCCCGCATGTCGGTGAACAAAAGTATAATGGCATTTAGTAGAGGGAGACATTTCAATGACCTAGGAGGATCCAGAAGCGATAGAGTGTCTCCACTGTACTAGTAGTAATTGTTTTTCTGGGTAGCTGTAGAGTGTCTCCACTGTACTAGCAGTAATTGTTTCTTGGGTCCCAAGACAAAACAGCCCATCCACACTATTAAATAGTAAAATCAATTCAAAAACCTGGGAGCGCTTCTTCCTCCTCGCTCTCACCCACCTCACGTCAGCTCGCTCCACTCGTACCCCCAAATTCCTCACCTCACTCCTACAGAAAACCCCAGCACCCCTTCTTCCTCACTCCTACAGAAAACCCCCAGCTCCCCTTCTTCTACGCTCACAGTACAACTAGGCTCGTCATTAGTTACTCTGCTCAAATCCGTGAGCGCGACGCGACGCCCTCGAGGAAAATGGAGTCGGCTGACCCCAGCGCCAAGAAGATGAGGCTCCTGCCAGCGGCGACGCCTGTTGTAGATCCCGCACCCGGCAGCGCGGGGAGAAGCGGCGACCCCGCCCCTACTTGCTCCCAGGAACCCGTAGAATCTCGGGTGGACCGCATCAGCGATCTCCCGGATGCCATCCTTGGGGAGATCATCTCGCTTCTCCCCACCAAGGATTGCTGCCGCACCCAAGTCCTCTCAATTTGGTGGTGCCCTCTATGGCGCGCCGTTCCCCTTAATCTCGACTGTCGTCAGCTATCTCTCTTCAATGATTTTGAAATCCCCAGAGCCATCATCTCCTCCCACCAGGGCTCCATTCAAAGCCTCTGCATCCCATCATGCTACCTGATCAAGCATACCATGCCCTGCACGGTGGACGCTTGGCTGGAATCCCTTGAATTCACAGAACTATAGCTGTTTGAGTTCTACTATTCCCCTGGAAATCACATACCACATACCGAACGCCATGAACTTGTGCCCTCAGCACCGATGTCCATCTCGGGGTTTTCGTCCTCTCTCCACACCGCCACCTTTGTGTAGTGCTACCTACCAGACAATCTGGTACTAAACCTTTGACTCCCATTTCTCAAGAAACTTTCACTTGTGCGGGTTCGTATATCGGAGGCCTCATTGCACAACATCATCCACTCCAGTTGCCCTGCATTGGAGTGCTTGGTGCTTGTTTTCACAGTTAGAATCGGTTATCTCCAACTAAATTCGCCTAACCTTGTAAGAATTGCAATTTCTTTTGATGGAAGGCAGCTCATCATCCAAGATGCCCCTACACTTTAAAGGTTGATCCTTGATTCTAGTTATTCACCGTTGCAAATAACCGTCCTCTCTGCGCCTAAACTGGAGACCTTGGGTGTAATGCATGATCTCTGTGCTCATTTCAATATGGTGTTTGGCTCCACAGTTCTTCAGGTACTTTATATTATCATCTACACTTGTAACCATAAGCTGCATTTTAAATTTCTATGCATAATTTATATATCATCTTGGAGTACACATTTTGTACTAATATTATGTTCTATGCTCAATGAAGAGTTTCTCCATGGATGGCCTATCAATGGTGCTGGATTCTGCCAAGATCTTATATATCCAAATGAATAGTTTTGATCTGAACAAGATTATTGGCTTGCTGCAATGCTTTCCATGTCTGGAGATGTTGTATATAAAGGTGATAATTTCACGCACATTGGAAGCCCACATATAGTGTACTAGAATTAACCATTGAGCGGTTGCTCTTTCGACACTCTTCTTTTAGACCTTACCTGTTTTCAATCTTCATGTCTATTTAGGCAACAGGACGGGGTAAGAAAGTTATAACCAATCGGTGGATTCGTAAGCATCGGGATTTTCTCACTTCTCATGAGATTCGATTGAAGACAATAACGCTAGAACGATATGTAGCCAACCGTGCAAACACAAGATTTTTCACATTCTTCCTGCTGAATGCGAGGTTACTATTGTCCATCAGGCTTAAGTTTATCAGCAGCATGGTTTTGACAGATGGGTATGTCGAAGAGCAAAAAAAAAGGAGTTTCAGGTGGGCAAAAGAGCTTCTGAACATGTCGGGCTTCTATTTACAACATATTGTGGTCATAATCCAGTAAATTTTACGACCCAGGATGTTCATTCTATGGACCTGACCGATCCATTTGACTGTGACTGCCGAAAACAGTGCCAGAGTTAGATGTTGTTGCCTTTTTCAATCTGGTTTTTTTGTAAACCTGATGAACAATTAACCCTCGTGCTTTTGTACAGTTTGTAAGCTAGAGTTAGATGTTCCTGCCCTTTTCAACTCGGCTGTGACTATCATATTTTCTTTGAAATAAGGCAAATGGCTTGCCATTCGTTTAATTTAGAGTGAAATATTGTAACAAATCCAAACCAAGGGAAATAACATCACTCTCGCCGGCTGCTTGAGCTCACTGTGCATTACAGAAGCCAAGTGATTAGCCCCCACCAGCACCCACACACTTATTTCAAACTAGCACATCAAATGGGCTGTAAATTTTCATAGGAAAGGCTGCATGACCGTGACAGATTTGGATGCTGACATTTGGGACCCACGAGGAAATAGCCTATCCAAGGTGGTGTCGACTTACTAGCCAGTCAACAAACGATTCTGCCTATCAGCCGTTGGATTGACATCCAACATCTGTCGTGTATCTTCTATCTCTTGTCTTCTTCTTCCTCCAATCGCCCAAACCAAACCACCCCGTCGGCTCTGCCTGCTCCCGCCTCCCATGGCTAGCTGCGCCTCCGCCGCCCTACCGTACGTACCCTCCAACGTTGGCCAATCCCTCCCTCTAATCCCCCACACGTCCTATTATTCTCCGGCGATGTCAGCCCCAACACGCACCCGCGCCCGAACCAGTCAACCCTCGTACTCCCCTTCGCCTGCGACTGGACCGGCGCATCTTCAACGGCTCCTGTTTGTTCCGTCCGAGGCCTCACCGTTGTCCTCCGCCTTGTGGCCTTGGTTCGCTCGCCGTGCGCGGTGCGCCGCCCTCTTGCATTGTCAACGTCGTCAACAACCGAGAGGAACAAGGAGATGACTGTACGTGGAGAGGATGACAGTAGGGACCCACCAGCATCATGGCAGTACGCAAGCAAGTGCCTCTATAGTACAAGACCAAAAATATGGTTCCTCCTAATGGTTGGACATCTAGGGCTCATGCCATTGTCAACGTAGTCAATAAACGAGAGAATTACACTATGAGCGGCTGACACCAGGGACCCAGCAAGTCACGCAGTTTTTTTTGAGGAACAAGTAGTTGTTATTTATACTGGTTTTAGCGATGGATCAGGGTAATAACGGGCTGTGCTGGGGCTGTGGCCCGTCTAGCCAGGGTTTTATTTATGTTTACCACATCATGAGCCCAGTTGTGTTTTTTTCTTGCTGAAAATGGCTAGCCCAGTTCTATTTTTTTAAAGAAACACCCAAAAAAGGCCTACTTGCTTTATCGACCCTGCTGGGCTGCAAATCTTTCAAGGCGAGGAGAGTTTCATTCGGTTTGCCCAGAAATGGGTTGTACATTTTTAAAACACATCAAACCGGGAATTAGTTTCAATTTTTTTTCATTACAAGATCTTAAATTCCATTGATTTTTATGCGTGGACAATTATTTGGATTTTATATTTATATAAATTATTTTTCAAAATAGTTTGAATGTGAATCGATATTTCTGGATTAAAAACAGTTGACCGCACCGAAATATGCAAAATTTTGTATACTTTTTAACCGTGGCCACAATATGGGGTGTGATGCTAACAAAAAGAAGATGGGCTCCAAAAAAATTCTTAAGAATTAGCAAATGGGTTGTACATTATTAGAAATAATGGCAGATGGGTTGTATGCTGTTTTCCACAGATTTGAGGCTGACTTGTGCACCTACTACAGGTTGACGCGTATGCTTTCATAAAAAAAGGTTGAACACACGCAACGCCCTGTCAACTTAGTCAACACACGAGAGCAGTGGCTGTTGGATGTCCATCCAACGGCTGTCGTGCTTCTTCAATCTCTACTCTTCATGCTCAAGCCGCTCAAACAAGCGCCGGCGGGACTACCTGCTCGCTCCTCCCGCGGCCGGCTATGCTGACGCGCAGGCCTCACGGCCCCATCGTACTCCCATCGCTGGCCTAGCCATCCCTCTACTCACCCACACATGTTGTTATTCTCCGGCGACGGCAGACGAACCAATAAACCCTCGTACTCCTCCGCGTGGGAAACAACTGCCGAGTATTCCCTGGCTCTATGTCGTTCCCTTCCTAGGCCTCGCCGTCATCCACCGTCTTGGTGCTCTCGGCGCGGCCTGGTCAACGTGGTCAATGAACGACATCCATCGGAAGTGGACTGTACGTGGAGTGGCTGACAGCTGGGTCCACGGCCGCACGCAAGGAAATGCCTCCTTATTACGCGCAAAATTATGATTCCTCCACCTGACAGCTAGGACCCACAAGAAGGGCCTCTGTATTTCGTGAAAAAAATGTTCCCCCCGCTGACAGGTCGGACCCACCAGCTATATCTTCGCACGCAAGGAAGTGCCTCCTTATTACGCCCAAAAAAATGAATACCCCCCTGCTAGCTGGGACCCACCATATTATTGGGCTGACTTGTGGGCCTACTAAGTTGACAGGGACGGAGAGCTTTGTCAACTTAGTCAATACTCCAGTGACCGTATGATGTCCATCCAACGGCCATAGTGCTTCTTCAACCTCTGGTCTTCTTGCTCCAGCCGCCCAAAGCAGCGCCGGTCATGCCGCCTGCTCCTGCCTCCCGTGGCCGGCTGTGCTACTGTGGAGGCCTCACCGCCCCGATACTACTCCCACCACTGGCCAGGCCATCCCTCCACTCACCCACACCCCCTGTTATTCTGCGGCGACGGTAGCCTCACACCGCAGCCGAACCAGTGAACGCTCGTACTCCTCTCCACGTGGGCATCCACTGCCGCGTCTTGCACGGCTCCGCGTTGTCCCCTTCCTAGGCCTCACCGTTGTCCACCGCCATGGTGCTCTCGGCGCGGTGTGGTCAATGACCGACTTCCATCGGAAGAGTACTGTACGTGGAGAGGCTGACAGCTGGGTCCGTGGCAGCCGCAAGGAAGTGCCTCCTTATTACGCGGAAAATAATTATTCCTCCACCTGACAGCGGGGACCCACCGGACGGGCCACCAGTATTTTGCGAAAAAAATCGTTTCCCCCTGACTGCTGGGACCCACCGGACGGGCCACCGTATTTCGCGAAAAAAACGTTCCCCCCGCTGTCAGCTCGGACCCACCGGAAGTGCCTCCTTATTACGCACAAAAAATGAATGCTCCCCCGGCTAGATGGGACCCACCTTGCTGGGAGGCTGACTTGTGGGCCTACTAAGTTGATGGGGACGAAGGGCTTTGTCAACTTAGTCAATATGAACGATTCTAGCTCCAGTGACCGTACGATGTCCATCCAGCGGCCGTAGTGCTTCTTCAACCTCTGGTCTTCTTGCTCTAGCCGCCCAAAGCAGCGCCGGTCGTGCCGCATGCTCCTGCCTCCCGTGGCCGGTTGTGCTGCCGCAGAGGCCTCACCGCCCCTACTATTCCCACCGCTAGCCAGGCCCTGCGGCGACGGCAGCCTCACACCGCAGCCGAACTAGTGAACCCTCGTAGTCCTCTCCGCGCGGGCTTCCACTGCCGTGTCGTCCCCTTCCTAGGCCTCGCCGTCATCCACCGCCGTGGTGCTCTCCACGCGGCGTGGTCAGCGTGGTCAAGGAACGACTTCCATCGGAAGAGTACTGTACGTGGAGAGGCTGACAGCTGGGTCCATGGCCACAGTCCAGTTTATTTTTGTGATTTGCCAAGTAAGTCGCTTTGCCAGGCCTGTTGGGCTGCAAATCTTTCAAGACGAGGAGAGCTTTCATTCGGCTGGCCAAGAAAATGGCCCATCAGTAATGAGAAATGGGTTGTACATTTTTAAAACACATCAAACCGGCAATTAGTTTCAAATATCTTTTTTTCATTTCAAGATTTTAAAATTAATTTTTATGCATGGAGAATTTGTTGGATTTTATATTGATATACATTTATTTTTAAAATTAGTTTGAATGTGAGTCAAAATTTCGGGATTAAAAACAGTTCGGACCGCATCGAAATATGCAAAATTTCGTATAATTTTTTAACCGTTGCCACAACATGGGCTGTAATGCTAACAAAAAGAACATGGGCTCCAAAAAACCTTAAGAATTAACAAATGGGCTGTAAATTATTAGAAATAATGGCAGATGGGTTGTATGCTGTTTTCCACAGATTTGAGGCTTTCCTAAAAAAAAAGGTTAACGCACAAGCACTGACTGTTGGATGTCCATCCAATAGCCGTCGTGCTTCTTCAATCTCTGCTCTTGCTGCTCCAGCCGCTCAAACAAGCGCCGGCGGGACTGCCTGCTCCCTCCTCCTCGCGGCCGGCTGTGCTGCCGCGCAGGCCTCACCGCCCGACCGTACTCCCATCGCTGGCCTAGCCATCCCTCTACTCACCCACACCTGCTGTTATTCTCCGGTGACGGCAGACGAACCAGTAAACCCTCGTACAGTCGTACTCCCTTCTGCGTGGGAAACAACTGCCAAGTCTTCCCTACCTCCGTATCATCCCCTTCCTAGGCCTTGCCGTCGTCCACCACCCTGGTGCTCTCGGCGCAGCCTGGTCAACATGGTCAACGACGGACATGCATCTGAAGTGGACTTCACGTGGAGAGGCCGACAGCTGGGTCCACAGCCGCACGCAAGGAAATGCCTCCTTATTACGCGCAAAATAATGATTCCTCCACCTGATATCAGGGACCCACCGAAAGGGCCTCTGTATATCACGAAAAAATGTTACCGCCGCTGACAGCTCAAACCCACCAGCTATATCTTCGCACGCAAGGAAGTGCCTCCTTATTACGCACAAAAAAAGAATATTCCCCCTGTTAGCTGGGACCCAATATAGTGGCAGGCTGACTTGTGGGTGTACTAAGTTGACGGGGATGGAAGGCTTTGTCAACTTAGTCAATACGCACGATTCTAGCTCCAGTGACCGTACGATGTCCATCCAACGGCCGTAGTGCTTCTTCAACCTCTGGTCGTCTTGCTCCAACCGCCCAAACCAGCGCCGGTCGTGCCTCGTGCTCTTGCCTCCCGTGGCTGCCTGTGATGCGGCGGAGGCCTCACCGCCCCCTACTACTCCCACTGCTGGCCACGCCATCCCTCTACTCACCCACACCCCCTATTATTCTGCGGCGACGGCAGCCTCACACCGCAGCGAACCAGTGAACCCTCGTACTCCTCTATGCGTGGGCATCCACTGCCGCGTCTTCCCCGGCTCCACGCCGTCCCCTTCCTAGGCCTCGCCGTCGTCCACCGCCCTGGTGCTCTCGGCGCGGCGTGGTCAACGTGGTCAAGGAACGGCTTCCATCGAACGTGGACTGTACGTGGAGAGGCTGACAGCTGGGTCCATGGCCGCAGCAAGGAAGTGCTTCCTTATTACGTGCAAAATAATTATTCCTCCACCTAACAGCGGGACCCACCGGACGGGCCACCGTATTTTGCCCCCCTGACTACTGGGACCGACCAGCTACATCTCTGCACGCAAGGAAGTGCCTGACAGTCGGGACCCACCTAGTCGAAGCGTACATAGCGTTGTCATTCTAGTCGCAACCGTGTATGTACATATATATTGGTCGATGTAGAGGCGCGCACGTGTCGTAGTAGAGGCGGCCAGGGTGCAAGAAAGAAAATACGGCCACGTATGTGTACATACGGGTGGGGTCCTGAACGCCTACTTGCGCATACGTACGGCCAGGGCTCGTGTACATGGCTAGGTCGGAATGGAGAAACAGCGTCGTCGTCATGTTCATGGGGAGGCAACGGAATGCGTCGTGTTCATGGGGAGGCAACGGAATGCGTCGTGTTCATGGGGAGGCAACGGAATGCGTCGTGTTCATCGGGAGGGCTTGGGTGGAACAGGCGATGGAAACGAGGCCCGGCATACCGCAGAACGAAGGAAACGGCCTTGTGTTCGACCGGACACGTTCAAAACGGGATCCTGTTCATCAGGAGGGGTCTGGCGTACCGCAAAACGGAGGAAACGGACCTCCTACGGTCGAAACGGGGGTCCTGTTGATCGGGAGGGGTGTGGCGTACCGCAAAACGGACGAAACGGACTTGTGTTGGAGCGCTACGGTCGAAACGGGGGTCCTGTTCATTGGGAGGGGTGTGGCGTACCGCAAAACGGGACTCCACGGGATACTGTTCATCTCCACAGTCGACCCCCTCCAGCCTCCATGAGCTACTGTTCATCTACCGTCGACCTCCTCCAGCCTCCACCTATGACTGTTCATCCACGGGCTCCTGTTCATCCAGCCTCCACCGCGCGCTACTCCATCGGCTACTGTTCAACCAGCCCTCTCCACGGGCTCCTGTTCAACCACCCCTCCACGGGCAACTATTCATCCTGCCCTCCACCGTATACTGTTCATTCTGCCCTCCACGGGGTGGTCCTGTTCATCCAGCCCTCCACGGGGTCCTGTTCATCCAGCCCCAACCGGCTCGATCGATCGGGGTCCTGTTCATCCAGAGGCAACACCACGGGGTCCTGTTCATCCACCCCCACCAGGAACTGTTCATCCAACCCCCCCCCCCCCCCCCCCCCCCCCGCAACGCTCACTGTTCATCCAGAGGCAGCATCGATCAGCTTTAGTTAGCAGCAGCAGCGAAGGAATCGCTCGATCGAGTTTAGTTAACAGCCATCGATCGATCGCTCGGGTTCACTAACGCATAGCCTGTAGTGCAATCGCTCGGGTTTAGTTAGAGCCCAACGCCTTGCTCGGGTTTAGTTAGAGCCAACGCCTCGCACACACGCGCGTACGTGTATGAGAGAAACGCGCATCGCTCGGCCCCCGACCTCCCACTGTAACCGGGAACTCCTCAAAATTTTCCTCGCCCTCGCTTCTACCACGGTTTTTACCGTTCATGAACGTCCCAAAGAATGTCATGCAGGTGCGTCTCCGGCCCGCCTAGGACGAAAAGCCGTCATGATTTTTTGTCATAGAAGTAGGAGCCCAGCACATCTATGATGATACCGGGTTTTGTCACAATTATCGTCATAGAAGTGTCATATGTATGACAGAATTTTTTTTCGTTAGGCCCAAAATGTAACGGATGTGTCTTTTTTTGTAGTGCAAATCCGGTACAATTTGGAAAAGCAGCAATTAAATTAGGGTGAAATTATGCTCTCCAGGGTCTTACGGCACACACGATTGGTAAAACACAAACGTTTGCGATATGCACCATAATCCGAGACAGTTCACAGAGAGGAAACGTGTGCAAGCATGCACACAGTTGCCATTCGCAAACCGTGTGCGATGTCAGACAATGTCACAAACGGTGCGGGCAAACTAAACGTCTGTGTTAGTTGCCTTATAGTACACGATTCACAACCATGAAATGTTTCTGTTGAAGTATGCATCGTAAACGTTGCACCACAGGATAGCGTGTGCGATAGTTGTCGCGTACGATGATGTTACGACGGTCCGACGTTTCGTAATCCTGTCCAACACTCGTATGAAGATTAGCTAATCTTCTTAATGGTGAACCGTTTGTGATGGGCCGCGCATCATACACGTTCTATAATAGTGAACCATTTGTGATGGGCCGCGCATCGTAAACGTAGCACCACAGAATATCGACTACAATGGCAATGCAAGCAGAAACGAGTAGGAGTACTGTAGGGGCCCTATCCCCAACGGTTTTTATGTCGTGTGGGAAGGACCCCCCTATCGCCCACACTCACTTGGCGACAGTTCCAAATGCCGTCGCGGAAAGGGGTTAAAAACCGTTTGTTTAGGGCCGACGCGTGCTACGTCTCGAGCTAGTGTTGGTTTTCCCCGAAGAGGAGGGGGTGATGCAGCACAGTAGCGTAAGTATTTCCCTCAGTTTTTGAGAACCAAGGTATCAATCCAGTAGGAGGTCACGCACAAGTCCCTCGTACCTGCACAAAACGGTAGCAACTCGCAACCAACGCTTAGGGGTTGTCAATCCCTTCACGGTCACTTACGAGAGTGAGATCTGATAGAGATAATATTTTTGGTATTTTTGGTATAAAGATGCAAAGTAAAAAGTAAAAGCAAAACAAGTAGAATAAAGTAATGGAGATTGATATGATGAGAATAGACCCGGGGGCCATAGGTTTCACTAGTGGCTTCTCTCAAGAGAATAGATATTCTATGGTGGGTGAACAAATTACTGTTGAGCAATTGATAGAATTGAGCATAGTTATGAGGTTATCTAGGTATGATCATGTATATAGGCATCACGTTCGTGACAAGTAGACCGATTCCTGCCTGCATCTACTACTATTACTCCACTCATCGACCGCTATCCAGCATGCATCTAGAGTATTAAGTTACAAACAGAGTAACGCCTTAAGCAAGATGACATGATGTAGAGGAATAAATTCATGCAATATAATAAATACCCCATCTTGTTATCCTCGATGGCAACAATACAATACGTGCCTTGCAACTCTTTCTGTCACTGAGTAAGGACACTGCAAGATTGAACCCAAAGCTAAGCACTTCTCCCATTGCAAGAACTACCAATCTAGTTGGCCAAACCAAACAGATAATTCGAAGAGACTTGAAAAGATAACTCAATCATACATAAAAGAATTCGGAGAAGATTCAAATATTATTCATAATAAGTTGGATCATAAACCCACAATTCATCGGTCTCAACAAACACACCGCAAAAAGAAGATTACATCGAATAGATCTCCACGAGAGAGTGGGAGAACATTGTATTGAGATCCAAAAAGAGAGAAGAAGCCATCTAGCTACTAGCTATGGACCCGAAGGTCTGAAGTAAACTACTCACACTTCATCGGAAGGGCTATGGTGTTGATGTAGAAGCCCTCCGTGATGGATGCCCTCTCCGGCGGAGCTCCGGAATAGGCCCCAAGATGGGATCTCGTGGATACAGGAAGTTGCGGCGGTGGAATTAGGTTTTTGGCTCCCTGTTTGGTCTAATGGGGGTACGTAGGTATATATAGGAGGAAGGAGCACGTCGGTGGAGCTCCGAGGGGCCCACGAGGCAGGGGGCGCGCCCAGGGGGCGCGTCCTCCACCCTCGTGACCTCCCCGGAAACTTCTTGGAGTAGGGTCCAAGTCTCCTGGATCACGTTCGGTGAGAAGATCACGTTCCCGAAGGTTTCATTCCGTTTGGACTCCGTTTGATATTATGTTTCCTCAAAATACTGAAATAGGCAAAAACAGCAATTCTGGGCTGGGCCTCTGGTTAATAGGTTAGTCCCAAAAATAATATAAAAGTGGAAAATAAAGCCCAATATAGTCCAAAACAGTAGACAAAGTAGCATGGAGCAATCAAAAATTATAGATACGTTGGAGACGTATCAGGCATCCCCAAGCTTAATTCCTGCTCATCCTCGAGTAGGTAAATGATAAAAAGAGAATTTTTGATGCGGAGTGATACTTTGGCATAATTTTAATGTAAATCTTCTTAATCATGGTATGAATATTCAGATCCGAAAGGTTCAAGACAAAAGTTCATATTGACATAAAAATGATAATACTTCAAGCATACTAATTAAACAATTATGTCATCTCAAAATAACATGGCCAAAGGAAGTTCATCCCTACAAAATCATATAGTTAGGCTATGCTTCATTTTCGTCACACAAAGATGTTCCCAACTTCTATACCCCCGATGACAAGCCAAGCAATTGTTTCATACTCAAATAATCTCAAACTTTTTCAACCTTCACGCAATACATGAGCGCAAGCCATGGACATAGCACTATGGGTGGTATAGAATATGATGATGGGGATTGTGTGGAGAAGACAAAAAAGGAGAAAGTCTCACATCAACGAGGCTAATCAATGAGCTATGGAGATGCCCATCAATTGATGTTAATGCAAGGAGTAGGGATTGCCATGCAACGAATGCACTAGAGCTAAGAATGCTCAACAAAAGAAAACTAGTGGGTGTGCATCCAACTTGCTTTCTCATGAATACCTAGGGCATTTTGAGGAAGCCCATCGTTGGAATATACAAGCCAAGTTCTATAATGAAAAATTCCCACTAGTATGAACAAGACAACTTATGAGACTCACTATATGAAAAACAAGGTGCTACTTTGAAGCACAAGTGTGGAAAAAGAGATAGTAGCATTGCCCTTTTTATTTTCTCTTTTTTTGGGCCTTTCTTTTTTTTCTTTTTGGCCTTTCTCTCTCTCTTTTTTTTGATTGGGAAATGCTCTAATAATGATGATCATCACACTTCTATTGATTACAACATAATGATTACAACTCGATACTAGAACAAGATATGACTCTATATGAATGCCTCCGGCGGTGTACCGGGATGGTGCAATGAATCAAGAGTGACATGTATGAAAAATAATGCATGGTGGCTTTGCCACAAATACGATGTCAACTACAAGATCATGCAATGGCAATATGACAAAAGTAAGCATGTCATGATAATATATCTCGGAATGGCTATGGAAATGCCATGATAGGTAGGTATGGTGGCTGTTTTGAGGAAGATATAGGGAGGTTTATGTGTGAAAGAGCGTATCATATCACGGGGTTTGGATGCACCGGCGAAGTTTGCACCAACTCTCAATGTGAGAAAGGGCAATGCACGGTACCGAAGAGGCTAGCAAATGGCGGAAGGGTAAAAGTGCGTATAATCCATGGACTCAACATTAGTCAAAAGAACTCATATTGACTCAACATTAGTCAAAAGAACTCATATACTTATTGCAAAAATTTAGAAGTCATCAAAAATCAAGTACTACGCGCATGCTCCTAGGGGGATAGATTGGTAGGAAAAGACCATCGCTCGTCCCCGACCGCCACTCATAAGGATGCACAAGCCAGGTACACTTCATGCTTCAAATTTGTTACACAACTTTAACCATACGTGCATGCTACGGGACTTGCTAACTTCAACACAAGTATTTCTCAAATTCACAACTACTCAACTAGCACGACTATGATATTATCACCTCCATATCTCAAAACAATTATCAAGCATCAAACTTATCTTAGTATTCAACCCACTAAAAAGAAAGTTTCACATATCTTGAATACCAAGTATATTAACATTAAGCAAATTACCATGCTATTAACGACTCTCAAAATAATCTAAGTGAAGCATGAGAGATCAAGTTTCTTTAAAACAAACCACCACCGTGCTCTAAAAGATATAAGTGAAGCACTAGAGCAAAAATTATCACGCTCTAAAAGATATAAGTGAAGCACATAGAGTAAACTATCAAGCTCAAAAGATATAAGTGAAGCACATAGAGTAAACTATCAAGCTCAAAAGATATAAGTGAAGCACATAGAGTATTCTAACAAATTTCAATTCATACATGGCTCTCTCAAAAGGTGTGTACAGCAAGGATGATTGTGGTAGACTAACAAAAGACACAAATAATACAAGACGCTCCAAGCAAAACACATATCATGTGGTGAATAAAAATATAGCTGCAAGTAAATTACTGATGGAAGTGGACGAAAGAGGGGATGCCTTCCGGGGCATCCCCAAGCTTTGACTTTTTGGTGTCCTTGGATTATCTTGGGGGTGCCATGGGCATCCCCGAGCTTAGGCTCTTTCCACTCCTTGTTCCATAATCCATCAAAAGAATTCACCCAAAACTTGAAAACTTCACAACACAAAACTCAATAGAAATCTCGTGAGCTCCGTTAGAGAAAGAAAACAAAAGACTACTTTAAGGTACTGTAGTGAACTTGTTCTTTATTTGTATTGGTGTTAAACCTACTGCATTCCAACTTCTCTATGGTTTATAAACTATTTTACTAGCCATAGATTCATCAAAATAAGCAAACAACACACGCAAAACAGAATCTGTCATAAACAGAACAGTCTGTAGTAATCTGTTACTAACGCAAACTTCTGGAACCCAAAAAATTCTACAAAAATTAGAATACCTGGGCAATTTGTTTATTGATCAGCAGCAATTGGAATCACTATTTAATCACGTTCTTGTGATTTTTGACAATTCGGGCACTGAGCGCAAAGATTCTGGAAATTACAGCAAGATCAAATAACTATCTTCCAAGAAGATCTAATAGGTTTAACTTGGCACAAACACTAATTAAAAGATAAAGACACATCTAAACAGAATCTAGATGGATTATTTATTCCTAAACAGAACCAAAAACAAAAAACACAAAATAAAATTGGGTTGCCTCCCAACAAGCGCTATCGTTTAACGCCCCTAGCTAGGCATAAAAGCAAGGATAGATCTAGGTATTGCCATCTTTGGTAGGCAATCCATAAGTGGCTCTGATGATAGATTCATATGGTAATTTTATTTTCTTTCTAGGAAAGTGTTCCATGCCCTTCTTTAAGGGAAATTGGAATTTAATATTCCCTTCCTTCATATCAATAATTGCACCAATCGTTCTAAGGAAAGGTCTACCAAGAATAATAGGACATGAAGGATTGCAATCTATATCAAGAACGATAAAATCTACGGGCACATAATTACTATTTGCAACAATAAGAACATCATTAATTCTTCCCATAGGCTTTTTAATAGTGTAATCCGCAAGATGCAAGTTTAGAGAGCAATCATCAAAGTCACGGAAATCTAACAAATCACACAAAGCTTTGGGGATAGTAGAGACACTAGCACCCAAATCACACAAAGCATAAAACTCATAATTTTTAATTTTAATCTTAATTGTAGGTTCCCACTCATCATGGAGTTTTCTAGGGATATAAACTTTCAACTCAAGCTTTTCTTCATAAGATTGCATTAAGGCGTCAACAATGTGTTCGGTAAAGGCCTTATTTCGACTATAAGAATGAGGAGAATTTAACACGGATTGCAACAAGGAAATAAAATCAATTAAATAGCAATTTTCATAGTTAAATTCCTTGAGATCCAAAATAGTGGGTTTAGCAATATCTAGATTTTTATTTCTTTCAATCCCTTTTTTATCAATTTCATCATCAGGATCTAAAAACTCAGAATTCTTAGAACGCCTTCTAGGTAAGGGAAGATCATAATCAGATTCATCAAGATTCATATTGCAAAACAAAGATTTAATAGGGGACACATCAATAACTTTCAGATCTTCATCTTGATTTTCATAGGATTTAGAAGAACATGCTTTAATAAAGGCATCTTTGTAAGCACGCATCCTAGCGGTTCTTTCTTTGCACTCATCAATGGAAATTCTCATGGCTTTGAGAGACTCATTGATATCATGCTTAGGAGTAATAGATCTAAGATTTAAAGAAGCAACCTCAAGAGAAATTCTATCAACGTCCCTAGACAAATCATCAACTTTAAGCAATTTCTCTTCAAGCAAAGCATTGAAATTCTTTTGCGAATTCATAAATTCTTTAACACTACTCTCAAATTCAGAGGGCATCTTATTAAAATTTCCATAAGAGTTGTTGTAGGAATTTCCATAATTATTAGAAGGATTACTAGGATAAGGCCTAGAATTAAAATTCCCTCTATATGCGTTGTTACCAAAACTATTCCTACCAACAAAATTCACATCCATAGATTCATTATTATTCTCAAGCAAAGTAGATAAAGGCATATTATTGGGATCAGAAGAAACACTCTTAACAAATAAATTCCTAAGTTCATCCATCTTTTCACTCAAAACATTGATTTCTTCTATAGCATGCACTTTTTTATTAGTAGATCTTTCAGTATGCCATTGAGAATAATTGACCATAATATTATCTAGGAGTTTAGTAGCATCTCCTAAAGTGATTTCCATAAAAGTGCCTCCCGCGGCCGAATCTAAAAGATTTCTAGAAGCAAAATTCAATCCAGCATAAAATTTTTGTATAATCATCCATAAGTTCAAACCATGAGTAGGACAATTACGTAGCATTAATTTCATTCTCTCCCAAGCTTGTGCAACATGTTCATGACCAAGTTGCTTAAAATTCATAATATCATTCCTAAGAGAGATAATCTTAGCGGGAGGAAAATACTTAGAGATAAAAGCATCTTTGCACTTGTTCCAAGAATCAATAATATTTTTAGGCAAAGATGAAAACCACGCTTTAGCACGATCTCTAAGCGAAAAAGGAAATAGCTTCAATTTAACGACATCATTATCGACATCCTTTTTCTTTTGCATATCACATAAATCAACAAAGCCATTTAGATGAGTAGCGGCATCTTCACTAGGAAGGCCGACGAATTGATCTTTCATAACAAGATTCAACAAAGCAGTATTGATTTCACAAGATTCAGTATTGGCAAGAGGAGCAATCGGAGTGCTAAGGAAATCATTGTTATTGGTATTGGTGAAGTCACACAATTTGGTAGCATCTTGGGCCATCACAACAAGCAAGCAAACTAACACACGAGCAAACAAAAGGCAAAGGGAAAGAGAGGGCGAATAAAATGGCAAGGGTGAAGTGGGGGAGAGGAAAACGAGAGGCAAATGCCAAATAATGTAATGCGAGAGATAGAGATTGTGATGGGTACTTGGTATGTTGACTTTTGCGTAGGCTTCCCCGGCAACGGCGCCAGAAATGGCTCGTTGATGGGAGAGTAAATCTTGACTTGACTTGGCGTAGGCCTCCCCGGCAACGGTGCCAGAAATCCTTCTTGCTACGTCTCGAGCTAGCGTTGGTTTTCCCCGAAGAGGAGGGGGTGATGCAGCACAGTAGCGTAAGTATTTCCCTCAGTTTTTGAGAACCAAGGTATCAATCCAGTAGGAGGTCACACGCAAGTCCCTCGTACCTACACAAAACGGTAGCAACTCGCAACCAACGCTTAGGGGTTGTCAATCCCTTCACGGTCACTTACGAGAGTGAGATCTGATAGAGATAATATTTTTGGTATAAAGATGCAAAGTAAAAAGTAAAAGCAAAACAAGTAGAATAAAGTAATGGAGATTGATATGATGAGAATAGACCCGGGGGCCATAGGTTTCACTAGTGGCTTCTCTCAAGAGCATAGATATTCTACGGTGGGTGAACAAATTACTGTTGAGCAATTGATAGAATTGAGCATAGTTATGAGGTTATCTAGGTATGATCATGTATATAGGCATCACGTCCGTGACAAGTAGACCGACTCCTGCCTGCATCTACTACTATTACTCCACTCATCGACAGCTATCCAGCATGCATCTAGAGTATTAAGTTAGAAACAGAGTAACGCCTTAAGCAAGATGACATGATGTAGAGGAATAAATCCATGCAATATAATAAATACCCCATCTTGTTATCCTCGATGGCAATAATACAATACGTGCCTTGCAACTCTTTCTGTCACTGAGTAAGGACACCGCAAGATTGAACCCAAAGCTAAGCACTTCTCCCATTGCAAGAACTACCAATCTAGTTGGCCAAACCAAACGGATAATTCGAAGAGACTTGCAAAGATAACTCAATCATACATAAAAGAACTCAGAGAAGATTCAAATATTATTCATAGATAAGTTGGATCATAAGCCCACAATTCATCGGTCTCAACAAACAGACCGCAAAAAGAAGATTACATCGAATAGATCTCCACGATAGAGTGGGAGAACATTGTATTGAGATCCAAAAAGAGAGAAGAAGCCATCTAGCTACTAGCTATGGACCCAAAGTGTAACACCCTCGATGCGACTATATCTCCCACGTGTCGAGGCATGACTTAGAGGCATAATCGCATTGAAGGCATATATCGCAAGTTAGGCAATCTTCACAACATCCCATGTAATATAGATAATAAAAGGGGAGATAACATAGTTGGCTTACACTCGCCACGTCAATCAAGTACATAAATAACATTACATCATCCAAACACTCATGGCCCGACTACGGCGCCAAAATAAAAGATAACCCAACATGCGACACGGTCCCGATCACCCCCAACTGGGCACCACTACTGATCATCAGGAAAAGAGACATAGTATCGTTGAGAGTCTTCATCGAACTCCCACTTGAGCTCGAGCGCATCACCTGGAGAGGAATCATCAGGCCCTGCATCTGGTGTAATAGTAATCTATGAGCCACAGGGACTCAGCAATCTCGCACCCTCGCGATCAAGACTATTTAAGCTTATAGGCAAGGCAAGGTAAAATATGTGGAGCTGCAGCAAGCGACTAGCATATATGGTGGCTATCCTGTTCGCAAAAGAGAGCGAGAAGAGGAGGCAAAGCGCGAGCGAGAAACTAGAGAACAACCTGCGCAAACATCACTCCAACACCGTGTCCACTTCCCGGACTCCGCCGAGAAGAGGCCATCACGGTAACACACTCAGTTGATTCATTTTAATTAAGTTAAGGTTCAAGTTATCTACAACCGGACATTAACAAATTCCCATCTTCCCATAACTGCGGGCACGGCTTTCGAAAGTTCAAATCCCTGCAGGGGAGTCCCAACTTAGCCCATGACAAGCTCTCACGGTCAACGAAGGAATAGACCTCCTCCCGAGACGTTCCGATCAGACTCGGTATCCCGGTTCTTCAAGACATCCTCAACAATGGTAAAACAAGTCCAGCAAGACCACCCAATGCGCCGACATCCCGATAGGAGCTGCACATATCTAGTTCTCAGGGCACATCGGATAAGCTAAGCGTACGGGAGCCAACGTAACCCAAGTTGCCAAGGGACGGCCCCGCACGGTGCTCTGGGTTGGACCAACACTTAGACAAGCACTGGCCCGGGGGGGGGGGGGGTTAAACTAAGATGACCCTCGGGATGCGCGACTCCCAAGGGAAAAAGGCTAGGTGGCGAATGGTAAAACCAAGGTTGGGCCTTGCTGGAGGAGTTTTATTCAAAGCGAACTGTCAAGGGGTTCCCATTATAAACCAACCGCGTAAGGAATGCAAAATCCGGGAACATAACACCGATATGACGGAAACTAGGGCGGCAAGAGTGGAACAAAACACCAGGCATAAGGCCGAGCCTTCCACCCTTTACCAAGTATATAGATGCATTAATTAAATAAAATATAATGTGATATCCCAACAATTAAAACATGTTCCAACAAGGAACAACATCTCCATGTTCCAACAAGGAACAAACTTCAATCTTCACCTGCAACTAGCAACGCTATAAGAGGGGCTGAGCAAAGCGGTAACATAGCCAATCAACGGTTTGCTAGGAAATGGTGGGTTAGAGGTTTGACATGGCAATTTGGGAGGCTTGAAAGCAAGTGGTATGCATCGTAGCATTGGCATAGCAAAAGAGCGAGCATCTAGCAAAGCAAAGATAGTAGTGATTTCGAGGGTATGATCATCTTGCCTGAAATCCCGCAAGGAAGAAGAACAAGTCCATGAAGAAGACAAACGGAATGTAGACGAACGGATCCTCACAACGCGACATTACCGGAATCAACCCGAAGAATCAAACACCGGAAAGAAGCACACAACATAGTAAACAACCAACACATGAACATGGTATGATATGCGGGATGCGGTATGCGATGCATATGCAAGATTTGACAAGGAATGCATGAACCTGGCCTCAACTTGGAAAACCAAGTGTTCCACTGGAAAGATGAGATGAAATCGCTTGAAAACGATATAAAGAACGCCGGAATCGGAGTCACGGTTTGGAAATGGCAAGCGATTCAAATATGACATCGGTCTGCGATCTACAGCAAGTAGCCATCTGAATGCAATGAGATGAACAAGCTACAGCACCCAAACATGGCATAAAAATACACGGAAGGGATGCATTCAAGATTCTTAACAAAAGTCTAGCACTAAGCTACGGCCAATTCATCCATTAACAGGTTCAAACAAGCATGGAAAAAATGCATATGGTAAACAGATTTTAGACTTAGTGAAATTAACACTTGTCTGGAATTTCAGATCAGATAGCAATCTTCGGAGCAACAAAACTACATGCTACAGGACCTGAACATGGCAAAGTAAAGCATGGCATGGAGCTACTCAAAGAGCTTACCAAAAGTCCCTTAGTGACCTTGAGCCAAAAGGGATCAGAAAATACAATTGCAAGCATGTGAACATGGCAAAAACATAATCAGTTCTCAGACTTAGTGAAAAACTGGAGCATGCTGAAAACAGATATCAAGTAGGCATGTTTACGAGCTCGATGCACTCACTACGGAGCAAGTCATGACAATCTAAGCATACACCCATCAAGAGTACACAAAATGCAAGCTAGACATGGCAAGAACAATAGCATAGCATGCACGGATCAACTACAACATCATCAGCAAAATCGCTAACAAGTAGACAATCTGCCCAGATTCACGAAGTAGCAAAAGTAGAGCTCGATTGACTCAAGCTAGGGTGCTCCATAATTGCAAACAAAGACATGGATGGAAAGAGCACTACAATATTAACAAAAAATCCTTACTGATCATCCTCAAAAGAGGCACGGATCACTAGGAAACAACATGAACATATGGCCATATGAAATAAACAGCTCAAGGACTTAGTGGCAAAGCTAAGTCCCTGAAATCAGCATTACCAAGTGCCTCACTTTGCAAGCTTGTGCTAGTCACCACACACATCACAAAAATACATGGGTTGCACCTCCGGAAAGATGGCAAAACCCTTAACAAAACATATGTAGAGCTCATGGGCATATCATGCACACAATAATCATGGCAAAAATGACAAATATCTAAATGGAGCAGCAGATCTGACAATTATCTCAAGTAGCACTCTTCGAACAGCATTTCGGGCATCAAGATGAAATCAAATGAAAATGATGCAATGAAATGAAATGATGTACTCTCTGAGATAAACATTTTGATATGCTATATGCCCAAAACGGAGCTACGGATGCAAAGTTACAATGCTATGAACATGAGAAAAAATGTTAGGGACTTAGGAAGAAAACGGGGTCAACCCTAGAATTTTGGATCTGGATCTGGGGACACGGTTCCCGAGGTACGCCGGAGCTCTCGCCGGAGCTCTTGAACTTGCCAGAGTTCGAAAGCAGTGGGCGGCCGGAGGGAGCTCGAGCTCGCCGGCGTTGGCGAGGCCGGGCGACGCGGGGCAGCGCGACGGAGGCGGCGGCCGGCGGAAAACCGCGGCGGGGCAGTGGCGCTCGGAGGCGGCCGGGCGCGCGGGCAGCTCGGGCAGCCGTGGGTGACGCGCGGGCGGCGCGGGCCGGCTGCGGGCCCCGCGGGCCGGCGGTGGGCGCAGGGGAGAGAGAGGGAGGAGGTCAGCTGACGTGGCGGCGCGCTGTTGGAGGAGAGCGGTGGTGGGGCGACGTGGCATCTCCTGATTCGCCGGAGTGAGGTGGCCGGCGGACACGTCCGGCACGGACGGACATGTCCGGCGGCGCAAGGAAGGGGAAGGCTAGGGTTCATCCGCGAAATGATCCGAAATTTCGGGGAGGGGTGCTCTTTTATAGGTAGAGGGAGCTAGGAGAGTCCAAATGAGGTGCGGTTTTCGGCCACGCGATCGTGATCGAACGACCGAGATGATGGAAGAGGTTTAGGTGGGTTTTTGGCCAAATTGGAAGGGTGTTGGGCTGCAACACACACGAGGCCTTCTCGGTCCCTCGGTTAACCGTTGGAGTATCAAACGAAGTCCAAATGATACGAAACTTGACAGACGGTCTACCGGTAGTAAACCAAGGCCGCTTGGCAAGTCTCGGTCCAATCCGAAAATGTTTAATCCCCACACACGAAAGAAAGGTAGAAAAGACCAGCGGAGGAGAACGAAGCGCTGGAATGCAAAACGAATAACGAGGAAAATGCTCGAATGCATGAGATGAACACGTATGCAAATGCAATGCACATGATGACATGATATGAGATGCATGACAACGGCAACAACACACGGAGGCAAAAACTCGAACCCGAGAAAATAAAATAACTTAAGGCCAGAAACAACAAGAGTTGGAGTACAAAATGGGTAAGTTACATCCGGGGTGTTACAACACTCCACCACTACGAAAGGATCTCGTCCCGAGATCTAGGACTGAAAGAACGTCGGGTACTCAGAACGGAGGTGATCCTCGCGTTCCCAGGTAGCTTCACGGTCGGAATGGTGTGACCACTTGACTTTGAGGAATCTGATTGACTTGTTGCGAGTCTTGCGTTCAGTCTCTTCAAGAATAGCAACGGGGTGCTCACGATAGGAGAGATCTTCTTGGAGCTCAATGTCCTCGAAGTTGACGGTGCGGTCAGGAGTCTTGAAGCACTTTCGAAGCTGAGAGACATGGAACACATCATGAATATTTGCAAAGTTTGAAGGAAGCTCGAGTTGATAGGCGAGATCGCCTCTCTTGCTGACAATCTTGAAAGGTCCCACGTATCTAGGGGCAAGCTTCCCTTTGATACCGAAGCGACGAGTACCTTTCATTGGAGAGACGCGGAGGTAAACATGATCTCCGATCTCAAAAGCCAAATCATGGTGCTTACTATCATAGTAGCTCTTCCGACGGGATTGGGCTGCTTTGAGGTTATCTCGAATGACTTTGCACATTTCCTCTGCCTCTGTGATTAAGTCATTTCCCAAAATCTGACGTTCACCGGTTTCAGACCAGTTGAGAGGGGTACGGCACTTTCTGCCATACAGAATTTCAAATGGGGCCTTGCCCGAACTTGCTTGGAAACTGTTGTTGTTGGAGAATTCAGCATAAGGAAGACAATCCTCCCACTCATGCCGAAGGAGATCACACAAGCCCTGAGCATATCTTCAAGAATCTGGTTGACACGCTCGACTTGACCGCTAGTTTGAGGATGGAAAGCTGTGCTGAAGCGGATGTTAGTGCCCATGGCCTTCTGAAAAGAATCCCAAAACTTGGAGGTAAAGATGCTGCCACGGTCTGAAGAGATCACTTGTGGAATACCGTGCAGAGAGACAATCCGAGAGGTATAGAGTTCCGCCAATTGAGCTGCAGTGATCGACTCTTTGATAGGCAGAAAGTGAGCCACTTTGGTGAGTTTGTCGATGACAAAAAATATAGCATCATTGCCACGCTTGGACTTTGGAAACCCAGTCACGAAGTCCATTTCAATGTGGTCAAACTTCCATTCTGGAATGGCAAGAGGTTGGAGGAGACCAGCTGGCCTTTGGTGTTCTGCCTTCACTCTTCTGCAGACATCACATTCATTCACGAATTGAGCGATCTCGCGCTTCATTCGAGTCCACCAATAAGCCTGCTAAAGGTCCTGATACATCTTTGTACTCCCAGGGTTGATGGAGAGGAGAGAATTGTGAGCTTCGTTCATGATCACTTTACGAAGGTCACCTTTGGGTACAACAATACGATCCTCGAAGAAGAGAGTATCCTTGTCATCAAGGCGGTAGCACTTGTACTTGGGTTGACTCTTGGCAATCCCAATCTTCACCTTTTTCACCATAGCATCAAGAAGCTGGGCTTGGCGAATCTGGTCTTCCAAGGTAGGAGAGACTTGAAGGTTGGCGAGGAAACCTTGAGGAATAACTTGCAGATTAAGTTTGCGGAAAGCTTCACAAAGCTCGGGTTGATAAGGCTTGAGAATAGGACTATTGCAATAAGCCTTTCTGCTCAATGCTTCAGCAATCACATTGGCCTTGCCTGGAGTATACTCAATACTCGGATTATATTCTTGAATCATTTCGACCCATCGAGTTTGCCTGAGGTTGAGATTAGGCTAAGTGAAGATGTACTTGAGACTCTTGTGATTAGTGAAAATGTCCACTTTCCTTCCCAATAAGAGATGTCTCCAAGTCAAAAGAGCATGCACAACTGCCGCCAACTCGAGATCATCAGTGGGGTAGTTCTTCTCATTGGGCTTCAACTGGCGAGAGGTATAAGAAACAACTTTCTTCTCTTGCATCAACACTGCTCCAAGACCTTGGAGAGAGGCATCACAAAAGACCTCGTACGGTTTGGATTCATCAGGCGGAGTGAGAACTGGAGCAGTGATCAATTTCTCTTTCAAAGTGTTGAAAGCAATGTCACACTCCGGAGACCAAACGTACTTGACGTGCTTCTGGAGAAGATTTGAGAGAGGCTTTGTGATCTTAGAAAAGTTTTCAACGAATCTTCGGCAATAGCTTGCGAGACCGAGGAAGCTATGGAGTTGCTTCACGTTCTGAGGAGGTTCCCAATTCACTATTGCAGACACCTTCTCAGGATTCACCGCAATGCCCTTGGCAGAGATGATATGACCAAGATAAAGAACCTCATCGAGCCAAAATTCGCATTTGGAGAACTTGGCGTAGAACTTGTGTTCCCTCAACTTATTGAGTACCAAACGCAAGTGCTTGGCATGATCTTCCTTGTTCTTCGAGAAAACCAGAATGTCGTCAAGATAGACCAAAACGAAGTCATTGGTGTAGGCGTTGAAGATGAAATTCATCATGCGAGAGAAAGTTGGAGGAGCGTTGACGAGGCCAAAATACATGACAGTGTATTCATATGAACCATAGCTTGTCCTGAAAGCCGTCTTGGGAATATCTTGCTCACGGATTCGAATCTGATGATAACCCATACGGAGATCAAGCTTGGAGAATACTTGGGCACCTTTGAGTTGTTCGAACAGCTCGTTGATGTTGGGAAGTGGGTATTTGTTCTTGATGGTCTTCTTGTTCAATGGACGGTAATCAACACAAAGTCGGTCTGTTCCATCCTTCTTCTTCACAAAAAGAACACCACAACCCCACGGAGAAGAACTAGGCCGGATGAGACCCATGCTTTCTTGAATATAGAGTTGCTTCTTCAGCTCCTTCAACTCTTCAGGTCCGAGCTTGTAAGGACGCTTGCACACAAGTTCCGAGCCGGGCTCAAGATCAATAACGAATTCAACTGGCTGGTGCGGAGGCATTCCTGGAAGCTCTTCTGGAAAGACGTCTTGATATTCGCAAACGACTGGAATTTGCGAGATGGCACCGAGTTCACCCTTCTCATTGAGAGAAAACAGACGGATGGTATCATCATGAGCGGCAAACACAATTACATCCTCAGACGAATGAGTCAATTGAATCTGCCTGGCTGCACAATCAAGATGCGCCTTGTGCTTAGAAAGCCAATCCATCCCGAGAATAAGATCAATATCCGAGTTACCAAGAACCATTGGGGAAGCCAGAAACTTGAAATCACCCATCATGATAGAAACATCCGGGACTATTGAAGTAGCCCTCATAGAGTTAGCCGGAGAAACCACTCCCATAGGTTTACCCAACATTTGAGAAATGAAGTCATGCTTGGAAACAAATGATCTTGACATGAAACAATGCGATGCACCCGTGTCAAAAAGAACTTTTGCAGGAAAAGAGTTAACTAGAAAGTTACCCATGATCACATCTGATGAGTCCTCTGCCTGAGCTGCATTCAGCAAGTTGACCTTAGCGTGCTTGGGGTTATGCTTGACCACAGCTGTACTTGCCGATCTCATAGGATGAGGAGGAGGAAGACACCTCTGGTTGAAACACTTGTTGGCATAGTGACCCTTCTGTTGGCACTTGTTGCACATGACCTCTGAAAGCGGACGGTGATACGGAGCACTCGATCTTGGAGCTTGAGACGAAGTCTTGTTCTGAAAGCCAGGGTTGGGTGGGTGGGAAGATCCACTGCCACCTTTGCTCTTCTGCTGATACGGCTGACGGAACGGAGGAGGAGGAAGCCAATACTTCTGCTGCTTGGCCACTTGAGTAGAGGAAGAAGGAGTAACATCTCTGACTCGCTTCTTGGAAGCATCACACCTCTTTTGAGCGGCCTCTTGCTTCAATGCCATGTTGTAGAACTCATCGTATCTCAAGGGCTCGAAGAGAACAAGAGCTAGCTGAATTTCTTCTCTGAGACCACCCCTGAACTGGTATATCATGCTCTTCTCATCAGGGACGTCCTGCTTAGCAAAGTGGGCGAGCTTCTGAAACAACTTGTTGTGGTCATAGACAGACAAAGAGCCTTGCTTCAGGTTGCGGAATTCCTCACGCTTGCTTTCAACCACGCTCTGAGGAATATGATGAGCTCTGAAATCTTGACGGAATTCATCCCAAGTAATTACACATCCACCTCTGGAATCCTTGTACTGCTGGAACCATTCTGCAGCTTGATCTTTGAACCTTAACTTAATTAAAATGAATCAACTGAGTGTGTTACCGTGATAGCCTCTTCTCGGCGGAGTCCGGGAAGTGGACACGGTGTTGGAGTAATGTTTGCGCAGGTTGTTCTCTAGTTTCTCGCTCGCGCTTTGCCTCCTCTTCTCTCTCTCTTTTGCGAACAGGATAGCCACCATATATGCTAGTCGCTTGCTGCAGCTCCACATATTTTACCTTGCCTTACCTATAAGCTTAAATAGTCTTGATTGCGAGGGTGCGAGATTGCTGAGTCCCTGTGGCTCACAGATTACTATTACACCAGATGCAGGGCCTAATGATTCCGCTCCAGGTGACGCGCTCGAGCTCAAGTGGGAGTTCGACGAAGACTCTCAACGATACTATGTATCTCTTTTCCCTTATGTATCACATGGGTTGTGTGAAGATTACCTCACTTGCGACATTTCTTTCAATGCGGTTATACCTCTAAGTCGTGCTTCGACATGTGGGAGATATAGCCGCATCGAGGGCGTTACACGAAGGTCTGAAGTAAACTACTCACACTTCATCGGAAGGGCTATGGTGTTAATGTAGAAGCCCTCCGTGATGGATGCCCTCTCCGGCGGAGCTCCAAAACAGGCCCCAAGATGGGATCTCGTGGATACAGGAAGTTGCGGCGGTGGAATTAGGTGTTTGGCTCCCTCTTTGGTCTAATGGGGGTACGTAGGTATATATAGGAGGAAGGAGCACGTCGGTGGAGCTCCGAGGGGCCCACGAGGCAGGGGGCGCGCCCAGGGGGCGCGTCCTCCACCCTCGTGACCTCCCCGGAAACTTCTTGGAGTAGGGTCCAAGTCTCCTGGATCACGTTCGGTGAGAAGATCACGTTCCCGAAGGTTTCATTCCGTTTGGACTCCGTTTGATATTCTGTTTCCTCGAAATACTGAAATAGGCAAAAAACAGCAATTCTGGGCTGGGCCTCCGGTTAATAGGTTAGTCCCAAAAATAATATAGAAGTGGAAAATAAAGCCCAATATAGTCCAAAACAGTAGATAAAGTAGCATGGAGCAATCAAAAATTATAGATACGTTGGAGACGTATCAACGCGCACCAGTGGTAGTTCAAGTCGCTATCAAAAGGAATTTCTGGCGCTGTTGCTGGGGAAACATCATCAACATCTACCAGGTTCCTAATCACAAATTTGATATCCTTGTAATTTACATTATTTGCCATTTTCCTCTCCCCAGTTCACAAAAAATTGTCGTTTTATTCGCCCTCTTTTTTTCGTTCGCCGTTTTCTTGTGAGATCTGTTTTTTGAGTGCAATATTGTTGCATAGTCACAATGACTCAAGAGAACACCAAGTTGTGTGATTTCTCCAATACCAATATTGATGATTTTATTAGCACTCCAATTTCTCCTCCCGCCACTAGTGCGGAGTCTTGTGATATTAATGCCGCTTTGCTGAATCTTGTTATGAAAGATCAATTTTCCAGTACTCCTAATGAGGATGCCGCATCCCATCTTAACACATTCATGGAATTATGTGATATGCAAAATAAAAAAGATGTGGATAATGATGTTGTGAAGTTGAAATTATTCCCGTTTTCTTTGCGAGATCATGCAAAAAATTGGTTTTCTTCGTTGCCTCGCAATAGTATCAATTATTGGGATAAGTGCAAACATGCTTTTACTACTACATATTTTCCGCCCACAAAAATTATTTCCCTTAGAACCCAGATCATGAATTTCAAGCAACTTGAACATGAGCATTAATGCTAAGGAATTGCCCGACTCGTGGGTTAAATCTTTGGATGATCATACAATTTTTTATGTGGGGTTGATTTTTGTTTCTCGTAATCTTTTGGATTCCGCCACAGGTGGTACCTTTATGGAAATTACTTTGGGTGAAGCCACCAAATTTCTTGATAATATTATGGCAGATTATTCACAATTGCATACCGAAAGAGCTCCTACTAGTAAAAAGGTTAATTCGGTTGAAGAAGTTTCTTCTTCGAGTGAAAAAGTTGATGCTCTTATGAAATTGGTTGATAATAAAAGTGCTCCTATTGATTTTAATGATGTTCCTTTGTCTACTTTGATTGAGCAAAATAGTGATGCCATAGATGTGAATTTTATCCAGTGAAACAATTTCAATAACAATGCTTATAGAGGTAATTTTAATCCTAGGCCTTTACCTAGTAATTCCTCTAATAATTATGGTAATTCCTATGGTAATCCTTCTTATAATAATAATAGGAACACCTCTGATCTTGAGAATAATATTAAAGAATTTATCAATACTCAAAATGTTTTCAATGCTACAATAGAAGAAAAGTTGAATAAGATTGATGATATGTCTAGAAGTATTGATGGAATTTCTCATGATGTAGAAAATCTCAAGATGAAAATTTTGGTGCGTAAGGTTGCGGAATCAATTAAGGCTCTTTATGTTTCTATGGATGGAAGTAAGAAAAGAACTGCTATGCTTAGAGCTAGAAGAGAATTTTTAGAAAAAAACTTTTTCAAGTGATTGCTTTCATAAAAGTGATGAAGATCTTAAAATGATTGGTGTTTCCGCTATTGATTCCTTGTTTAGTAAATTAATATTGATAATAAAGGGACTGAAGAAGAGTCGACTTTAGCTAGAAGGAGTCCCGATAATTCAGAGGGTGAAAATCTTGTTGAGAAAATTGATAAAAGTGGGTTTGAAGAGGTTAAAACTTTAACTAGTGATGTGCCCACTCTTTTGGATTACAAAGACTTTAATTGTGATAGTTGATCTTTGATTGGTTGTATTTCTTTGTTACAATCCATGATAAATTCACCCCATGCTTATGAACAAAATAAAGCTTTTACTAAACATATTGTTGATGCTATGATGAAAGCTTTTGAAGAAAAGTTCGAATTAGAGATTTCAATTCCTAGAAAATTGCATGATGGATGGGAACCTACTACCAAAGTCAAGATTAAAAATTATGAGTCTTTTGCTTTATGTGACTTGGTTGCTAGTGTTTCTACAATTCTGAAATCTTTATGTGATGTGCTTGGTCTTACCAATATTGAAGAGTGTTCTCTAAATTTGCACTTGGCGGATTGCACTATTCAAAAGCCTTTGGGAAGAATTAAGGATGTTATTATTCTTGAAAATAGTAATTATTTGCCCATAGATTTTATTGTTCTTGATATTGATTGCAATCCGTCTTGTCCAATTATTCTTGGTAGACCGTTTTATGTACTATTGGTGCCGTGATTGATATGAAAGAAGGCAGTATTAAATTTCAATTTACACTAAGGAAGGGTATGGAACAATTCCCTAGGACTAGAATTAAGCCACCGTATGAATCAATCATGAGGGCATCATATGGATCTAGAAACAAAGATGACAATACTTGATCCTTTCCCTTAATGCTAGCTAGGGGCATAAAACAATATCGCTTGTTGGGAGGCAACCCTATGAATAAAATTTATTTTTGTCTTTTTATTTCTGTTCTTGAGTGTTTGCACAATTATGATACTATTATGATTGTGTTTTTTGTGTTTTAATTAGTGTTTTTGCCAAGTAGAGCCTTTAGGATCATGTTGGGTGGTAGTTGATAAAAACAGAAACTTTTGCACCCAGAAAAATAATTTTCATTCTTAATAGGAGCGCGATAGAATACTAATTGTTTTTGCAGAATATTAATATACAAATTGCTCACGTTATCCTAAGTTTTCAGAATTTTTGGAGTTACAGAAGTATTCGAAATCTCCATATTGCTATAAATATTCTGTTTTTGACAGATTCTGTTTTCTTTGCGTTGTGTGCTTGTTTTGATGATTCTATAGTTTTCTTTGAAGAGTTTTTATCATAGAAAAGTTGGAATACAGTATATATAATGAAATAATAAAATATAAATATGTTTGGAACATTACTTATAGTAGTGATTTTCCTTCTTATACTAACGAATCTCATGAAGGTTTTGTTAAGTTTTGTGTGATTGAAGTTTTCAAGTTTTGGGTGACTTAACGATGGATGAAGGAATAAGGATTAGCAAAAGGCTAAGCTTGGGGACGCCCATGGCACCCCAAGATAATATTCAAGAAGTATCAAGCAACTAAGCTTGGGGATGCCCCCGAGTGGCATCCCCTCTTTCTTCTAACGACCATCGGTATTTTACTTGAAACTATAATTTTATTCGTCACATATTATGAGTTTTGCTTGGAGCGTCTTGTATGATATGAGTCTTTGCTTGTTTTGCTTTATGTTCTTAGTCATGAATCCTTGATGGACACACCTTTTTGAGAGAGCAAAAATTATGCCATGACTTGTTAAATTGATCTCTATGCTTCACTTAAATCTTTATGGGCTATGGAATTGCTCTAGTGCTTTACTTATATCTTTTTTAGCACGGTGTGCTTTAGAATTTTTGAAGATATGCTCTCATCCTTCACTTAGATTTATTTGAGAGTTAGTAAAAAAATTAAGAAATTCTCTCTTGCTTCACTTATATTAATTTGAGAGAAGAAATTTTTTTTCTCATGTTCTTCACTTAAATTTGTTTGAGCTATCAAAAGCAACATATGAAACTAGTCCCAAAGTGATAGATATCCAAAGAGGATATAATAAAAACTTTCATGAAGATCATTGGACAAAATAAACTTGATTTCTTGTAATAATTTTGAGATATGTTGATATAATATGTTAGTCATGTTGATGGGTAATTATGCTTTAGTAAGAATATTGGTGTTAAGGTTTGTGATTCCCTGTGCTAGCACGAAAGTCAATAGTTATGCAATGAAGTTACATACTACTTGTGGTGCATTATTCGGTATTAGTTATGCTTAATGCTCGCTTATGAGATTTTTCCTTTCTTGGTTGGTCGCTTCTCAATCTTTCCCTAGCCTTCAATTTGCACTAAGTATGATCGCTACTTGTGCATCCAAAATCCTTCAAACCAGTTTTGCCATATGAGTCCACTATACCCACAAAGCTATATGAGGTATTCTTTTGCCGTTCTAAGCAAATTTGTATGTGCCATCTCTAATTTTCAATATAAACTTCTCTTTTGTGTGCTCATACCGCTCATGAAACGGTAGGGGGTGGCTGATATATTTCCATGCTAGATGTGTTATTCTCACGATGAGTGTTTATTCACTTGTCATTGCACGAGAGTACGACAAAGTTATTAGGGATGCCCAGTCCCGAAATGAAAAATGAATTTACTTCATGTTGTCAAATAATAAATTCCTTGGAAAGTGTTGGTATGGAAGGCACCCATGGATACGGTTAGCCATGGAAATTGGAAGTATGGTGGAAAAAAGAATAAAATTTATTTTATGTTTGGGAACCGCTTATGATATATCTAGCATGGGAAGTATTGGGAACCACTCGATCGTTTTCGTTGATAGGAAAAGCATGCCACCCAAAATGTTTTATCTCTATATTTTTCACTTTGAGCTCTGGCACCTCTACAAATCCCTACTTCCCTCTGTGAAGGGCCTTTCTATTTACTTTATGTAATTTTTATTTTTACTTTAGTCTCCATCTTCTCTTATAAAGCACCAACTAAGAGGCACTATGATCATACTTGAGCATTGGGTGTAGCTAATATGTGAGTGTGTTTCATGAATGGACCAATGATTGAGCATAATGGGCTAGGGATAACTTGCTTTAGCGTTGATATTTTGAAAGACATGGTTGCTTGTTGATATGCTTGAGTATTAAAGTCTTCATGTCAAAACTGGACTATTGCTTTGAACCATATAAAAGTCCAAATGTCCATGCTATAAAAGAAAGAATATGTGATGAACATGTTAGGCAACATTCGACATCAAAAATTCTGTTTTTTATCATTTGCCTACTCAAGGACGAGCAGGAATTAAGCTTGGGGATGCTGATACATCTCCAACGTATCTATAATTTGATTGTTCCATGCTGTTATATTATCATTCTTGGATGTTTTATAATCATTTTATAACCGTTTTCTATCAATTTTTGTTACTAACCTATTGACATAGTGTCAAGTGCCAGTTGTTGTTTTTTGCTTGTTTTTTACATCACAGGAATTCAATACCAAATGGAGTCCAAATGCAGCGAAACTTTTTGTGGATTTTTATGGACCAGAAGACACCCAATGGGTCGGAGAAGCACCTGGGGGTGCCCCGAGGGGGGCACAGCCCACCAGGGCACGCTTGGGCCCCCGGGCGCACCCAGGTGGGTTGTGCCCACCTCGATGGCCTCCCGCACCGCCTCTTTGCTCTATTAATACCGCAATATTCAAGAAACCCTAGGGGAGTTGACGAAAATAAATTCTAGCTGACGCAAGTTCCAGAAACACTAGATCCCATCTAGAAACCACCACGGAGAGGTTCATCATCCTCATTGGTGCCTCTCCGATGATGCATGAGTAGTCTTTTGTAGACCTTTGGGTCCGTAGTTAGTAGCTAGATGGCTTCCTCTCTCTCGTTTGATTCTCAATACTATGCTCTCTTGGAAATCCATATGATGTAACTCTTTTTGCGGTGTGTTTGTTGGGATCCGATGAACTTTGAGTTTATGATCAAATATATGTTTTTATCCATGAAAGTTATTTGAGTCTTTTGATATCTTATATGCATGATTTCTTATAGCCTCGTATTTCTTCTTTGATATTTGGGTTTTGTTTGGCCAACTTGATCTATTTATATTGCAATGGGAAGAGGTGCTTTGTGATGGGTTTGATCTTACGGTGCTTGATCCCAGTGACAGAAGGGGAACCGACATGTATGTATCATTGCTATTAAGGATAACAAGGGGGTCTATTTCTACATAAATAGATCTTGTCTACATCATGTCATCATTCTTATTGCATTACTCTGTTTCTCCATGAACTTAATACACTAGATGCATGATGGATAGCGGTCGATGTTTGGAGTAATAGTAGTAGATGCAGGCAAGAGTCGGTCTACTAATCTTGGACATGATGCCTATATAATGATCATTGCCTGCATATCATCATGATTACTTGAAGTTCTATCAATTGCCCAACAGTAATTTATTTACCCACCATTTGCTATTTTTCTCGAGAGAAGCCACTAGTGAAACCTACGGCCCTCGGGTCTCTTCTTTATTATATTTGCCTCCGCGATGTATTTTTATTTGCTTTTATTTTCAGATCTATTAATCCAAAAACCCAAAAATACCTTGCTGCAATTTGTATTTATTTATTTTATCTCACGGTCCCGTGAGATCTATTTATCCAATCTACTTCGGTTTTACGTATCTTTTTACCCGTGAGGGATTGAAAACCCCTCTCTTATGTCGGGTTGCAAGTATTTGTTCTTTGTGTGCAGGAGTTGTTTACATGGTGTTGCGTGGTTCTCCTACTGGTTCGATAACCTTGGTCTCACCACTGAGGAAAATACCTACCATAGTTGTGCTGCATCATCCTTTCCTCTATGGGGAAATACCGACGTAGTTCAAGCCGCTATCAAGAACAAAGAAACATATATCATAGAATAGCAGAGTCTAACTCTCTGCCGATGCATCAGCATGTCATAAAATAACAATTCATGCACACCAAGTATAGGTCAATGCATAGCATAAATGATTTTTTGCAATTTTATCATACTAGAAACATAGAGAGGTGGAGATGTAGTTCCTCTATCATAATAATTGCAAGTAGGAGCAACAAGCACATGCATATTATATCCATCAAAATCATCACGTGTAACGGTAAGACGCGACCCATCAATATAATCCTTAATAAGTGCAAACTTCTCCGATATAGTGTAGTTGGGAGAATTCAAAAGGATAAAAGGACTATCATGTGTGGGTGCAATAGCAACGGTTTCATGTTTAACATAAGAAACTATAACAAGTTCATCTCCATAAGCATCATTCGTACCGATATCGTGGCCACAAGCATAACAAGCATCAATTTATCAAAAATGGATATTTTCAAATGAATCCGAGGGATCATAGCATTCATCCTTCAGTAAATACAAAGGTAAATTAAACAATATATGAGTTGAAGAGTTAGTCTCATCAGAAGGTGGGCATGGTAAGCTAGTCCGCTCTTCCTTCTTTTGTTCTTCGCTCTCCTCCTCATCTTTTTTTTCATCTAATGAGCTCACAGTTTCAACAATTTCTTCTTCCATAGATTCCTACAAAATATTAGTATCTTCTTGGACAATAGAGACTTTCTCAATAAATGCATTACTTTGTGCATTGTATTTATAATTATCATAGCAATATTTAAGTATAGCATAATTTCCAGATCTATAAAGAGCGTCATCACAATTTTCAAACTTTTCAAACAAAGATTCAATTTCATAAGTAAAAGCAACAAATTTTAATATTTTTCCACATCATAGTAATCATATACACCATTCGCACAAGAAGCCAAGGTTTCATTATCACTAAATTCACATTGAAGGGGAAGGTGTGGAGCCTCCATCTTAGAGCAACAAGTATAATCATACACAAAGCACATATCCCAAGCATACCAACACAATATTTTAATTTGATCCATTAAGTGTTTCCCTTTTGAGACAAGCGATAGTCCCTAAAGTATTCTTGGTGATCCAAAGTATCTCGCATTGTCTAGTTGAATGGGTATTTATTAGGATTATCAAAGTAGTATTTAATGTTTTCCACAAAACCAACATCGAGGGTTTTAGAAGGTTCCCCATTCCATGAGTAGCAGGTACAACTTGTTTTTTGGTGTTTCGTGTTCCATATCCATAACTAAACATATAAAACAACTTAGAATAGAAAATAAAATAAAAATCTACTTTGAGATAAAGCCAACAAGCGCACACGAGAATATTCACCCCACGCTATTGCTCCACGGCAATGGCGCCTGAAAAAGGCCTTGATAACCCACAAGTATAGGGGGTCGTTTGTAGCCTTTGTCGATAAGTAAGAGTGTCAAAACAAACGAGGATCTAAAGGTAGAATTTATATTCTCTTCAAGTTCTATCGATCATCGATACAACTCTACGCACACTTAACGTTCACTTTACCTAGAACAAGAAAAAATACTTTGCGGGAATAAAACTAGAAGTACTTTGTGAGATAATAAATAATTAGTTGTTTAGTAGAAAGCATTTTGGAGAATGATGAGAAATATTGTTGATGGCCCACAAGTGTAGGGGATCTATCGTAGCCTTTTTGATAAGTAAGAGTGTCGAACCCAACAAGGAGCAGAAGGAAATGATAAGCAGTTTTCAGCAAGGTATTCTCTGCAAGCACTGAAATTGTCGGTAACAGATAGTTTTGTGATAAGGTAATTTGTAATGAGTAGCAAGTAATAAAAGTAAATAAGGTGCAGGAAGGTGGCCCAATCCTTTTTGTAGCAAAGGACAAGCCTGGACAAACTCTTATATGAAGGAAAGCGCTCCCAAGGACACATGGAAATCATCGTCAAGCTAGTTTTCATCATGTTCATATGATTCACGTTCGGTACTTTGATAATTTGATATGTGGGTGGACCGGTGCTTGGGTACTGCCCTTACTTGGACAAGCATCCCACTTATGATTAACCCCTATTGCAAGCATCCGCAACTACAACATAAGTACTAAGGTAAACCTAACTATAGCATGAAACCTATGGATCCAAATCAGCTCCTTACAAAGCAACACATAAAGTAGGGTTTAAGCTTCTGTCACTCTATCAACCCATCATCTACTTATTACTTCCCAATGCCTCCCTCTAGGCCCAAACAATGGTGAAATGTCATGTAGTCGATGTTCACATGACACCACTAGAGGGATGACAACATACATCTCGTCAAAATATCGAACGAATACAAAATTCACATGACTACTTATAGCAAGACTTCTCCCATGTCCTCAGGAACAAACGTAACTACTCACAAAGCATATTCATGTTCATAATCACAGGGGTATTAATATGCATAATGGATCTGAACATATGATCTTCCACCAAGTAAACCAACTAGCATCAACTACAAGTAGTAATCAACACTACTAGCAACCCACAGGTACCAATCTAAGGTTTGGATACAAAGATTGGATACAAGAGATGAACTAGGGTTTGAGATGAGATGGTTGTAGTGAAGATGTTGATGGAGATTGACCCCCCCCCCACACGAGAGGATTGTTGGTGATGACGATGGTGATGATTTCCCCCTCCCCGGAGGGACGTTTCCCCGGCAGAACAGCTCTACCGGAGCCCTAGATTGGTTCCGCCAAAGTTCCGCCCCGTGGCGGTGGAGATTCGTCTCGTAAGCTTGCTTATGATTTTTTCCTCGACGAAAGACTCCATATAGCCAAAGTGTGGCAACGGAGGGCCACTAGGGGGCCCACGAGGCAGGGGGCGCGCCCAGGGGGGTAGGGCGTGCCCCCCACCCTCATGGCCAGGGTGTGGGCCCCCTCTGGAACTTTCTCCGCTCAGTATTTTTTATTAATTCCAAAAATGTCTTTCGTGAAGTTTCAGGACTTTTGGATCTGTGCATAATAGGTCTCTAATATTTGCTCCTTTTCCAGCCCAGAATTCTAGCTGCCGGCATTCCCCCTCTTCATGTAAACCTTGTAAAATAAGAGAGAATAGGCATAAGTATCGTGACATAATGTGTAATAACAGCCCATAATGCAATAAATATCGATATAAAAACATGACGCAAAATGGACGTATCAACTCCCCCAAGCTTAGACCTCGCTTGTCCTCAAGCAAAAGCTGAAATCGAGAAATATGTCCACTTGTTTGGAGATAGAGGTGTCGATAAAAATAAAACACGGACATGAGGGCATCATGATCATTCTTAGAACACCAACACACACACACACATATATATATATATATTGTCATATGATCTCTTATGCTAAAGTAACAATTGAATCACAATTTCTGAATCATAAACTTCATTGAGAACCAACAAACTCTAATCTCAGTCATTGAGGCAATTGCAATTTATCATAACATAGGAAAGAGTCGATGTAAGAGCTTTTCAGCAAGTCCACATACTCAACCATATTTTAGTCTTTCATAATTTCTAACACTCACGCAATATTTATGGGTATGAAGTTTTAATCAGAAAAAGAGAAACACAGGGGCTTGTAGTTTTGCCTCCCAATGTTTTACCTCAAGGGTAATGTCAACAATAATAGTTCATGAAAACTCACATCCAATTAGCTATATATATCAGGATCTTTCCAACACATTATGCTTGCCAAAGGATAAAATGTAAAAAGGAAAGGTGAATATCACCATGACTCTTTGCATGAAGTATAAGACAAGAATAAAAGATAGGCCCTTCACAGAGGGAAGCAGAGGTTGTCATGCACTTTTATGGTTGGATGCACGAAATCTTAATGCAAAAGAACATCACTTTGTATTGCCACTTGTGATATGAACCTTTATTATGCAGTCCGTCGCTTTTATTTCTTCCATATCACAAGGTCGTATAAAGCTGATTTTCTCCACAATAATAAGTCATACATATTTATAGAACAATTTTTATTGCATGCACAAATGACAACTTACTTGAAGGATCTTACTCAATCCATAGGTAGGTATGGTGGACTCTCATGGCAAAAACCGGGTTTAGGGATATTTGGAAGCACAAGTAGTATCTCTACTTGGTGCAAAGAAATTGGCTAGCATGAGAGGGAAAGGCAAGCTCAACATGTTGGATGATCCATGACAATATAATTTATCTTAGATGTAAGAAAATATAACCCATTACGGTGTCTTCCTTGTCCAACGTGAACTCTTTAGCATGTCATATTTTAATTTGTGCTCACAATTATAAAAGATGTCCAAGATAGTATATTTATATGTGAAAACCTCTCTTTATTTATTACTTCCTATTAATTGCAACGATGACCAAAACTATGTTTGTCAACTCTCAACAACTTTAATTCATCATACTCTCTATATGTGAGCTCATTACTCTCCATAAGATCCATATGATCTCTTTATTTCTTTTTATTTCTTCTCTTTTATTTTATTCCCTCAAGATCATAGCAAAATAATCAAGCCCTTGACTCAACACTAATCTTTATTCTATATAGATCACGGACTCGATTACATAAGAAGATCATAAAGGAAAACTCACAACTAGATCATACTAAAACTTTATTCTACTAGATCAAGATATTACCAAAAGGATCGAACTAAGACAAACGGTAAAGATAAAAGTGATGGTGATACGATACCGGGGCACTCCCCCAAGCTTGGCAGTTACCAAGGGGAGTGCCCATACCCGATGCTCAGTTCTTCTTTGTTGGTGAAGAAGGTGTTGGTGATGATGGGTAGTCGCATATCGAGCGTAAGAGATCCTCCAATTTGCGGATAATGCCCTTGAGTGCGATGATATGCTCCTTCAACAAAATATTTTCACTTGTGAGATACTTGTTTTGAATACGAGCTAACTCAATCATCTTGAAAGCCTCAATCTCCGTTGGAGTAAAGAGATTGTGGTGAGGTGGAAGGATGACTTCTTCTGCTACTGCCGGAACTTGATCCCCCATGTCCTTCTTGATCCCATCATCCTTGTTGATCTCTCTGGGTTCTTCTCTCTTCATCCCTATCTTCATTAGCCAAGCATCATTGCCCTCATTGTTGGAGGAGGAGGGAGACGACATGATGCTTGGCCTTGACAACCCTGGCAGGAAACAGCTCGAAACAAGAATAGGAAATTTTTGCGTGATACGGTGGTCAAAACCTTCGGGAGATTATATAATGATTTTTACCGACCAAAAGAAGTATCATGCAAGAAAACGGAGTCCGGAGAGCACACAAGGTGCCCACGAGGCAGGGGGCGTGCCCAGGGGGTAGGGCGTGCCTTCCACCCTCGTGGAAGCCTCGTGTCCTTTCCGGTCTGCTTCTTATTTTCCTATTTTCTTAAATATTCCAAAACGGAGAAAAATTGCCATTAGAACTGTTTTGGAGTCGGTCTACTTACCATACCACATATCTATTCCTTTTCAGAGTCTGAAACATTCCGGAAAGTATCTCTTATGTATTCCTTCGGGGTTACGGTTTCAATCATATTAGTTTCAACATTTATGGGATTACCTGACATATAATGTTTGATTCTTTGACCGTTCACCACCTTCGGATTTGTGCCTTCGAAGTTGTTGATTTTTATGGCACCGGAATGATAGACCTCTTTGATAACATAAGGACATTCCCATTTAGAGAGAAGTTTGCCTGCAAAAAATCTTAAACGAGAGTTGTATAACAATACATAATCACCTACATTAAACTCACGCTTCTGTATCCTTTTATCATGCCATCTTTTAACTTTTTCTTTAAACAGCTTGGCATTCTCATAGGCCGGGGTTCTCCATTCAACAAGTGAGCTAATGTCAAATAGCCTCTTCTCACCGGCAAGTTTAAAGTCATAGTTGATCTCTTTAATTTCCCAATATGCCTTATGTTCTAATTCAATATGTAAGTGACATGCTTTACCATAAACCATTTTATACGGAGACATACCCATAGGATTTTTATATGCAGTTCTATAAGCCCATAATGCACCATCAAGTTTCTTGGACCAATTCTTTCTAGATCTATTAACAGTCTTTTGCAAAATTAATTTAAGCTCTCTATTGCTAAGTTCTACTTGACCGCTAGACTGTGGATGATATGGAGATGCAATTCTATGATTAACATCATACTTAGCAAGCATTTTATGAAAGGCACCATGAATAAAATGTCAACCACCATCAATCATTAAATATCTAGGGACTCCAAACCTCGGAAAAATAACTTCTTTAAGCATCTTAATAGAGGTGTTATGATCAGCACTACTAGTTGGAATAGCTTCTACCCACTTAGTAACGTACTCAACAACAACTAAAATATGTGTATACCCATTAGAGGAAGGAAAAGGTCCCATATAATCAAAGCCCCAAACATCAAATTGTTCAATAACAAGTGAATAATTCATAGGCATTTCTTGACGTCTACTAATATTACCAATTCTTTGACATTCATCACAAGATAATACAAACTTACGGGCATCCTTGAAGAGAGTAGGCCAATAAAAACCGGATTGCAATACCTTGTGTGTAGTTCTATCTCCAGTGTGGTGTCCTCCATAAGCCTCGGAGTGGCACTTGCATAGGATCTATTCCTGTTCATGCTCAGGTACACAACGTCTAATAACACCATCTACTCCTTTATAAAGATGTGGGTCATCCCAGAAGTAATGTCTTAAATCATTGAAAAATGTTTTCGTTTGCTGGTATGTGAAACTAGGTGGTATAAATTTAGCAACAATGTAATTAGCATAATCATCATACCATGGAGCAGTACGAGAAGCATTTATGACAGCTAATTGTTCATCAAGAAAGCTATCATCAATAGGTAGTGGGTCATCAAGAACATTCTCTAACCTAGACAAGTTGTCTGCAACGGGATTCTCGGCTCCCTTTCTATCAATAATATGCAGATCAAATTCTTGTAGCAGGAGAACCCATCTAATAAGTCTAGATTTAGCATCTATCTTTTCCATAAGATATTTAATAGCAACATGATCAGTGTGCATAGTTACTTTAGAATCAACAATATAAGGTCTGAACTTATCACAAGCAAATACAACTACTAAGAATTCCTTTTCAGTAGTAGCATAATTTCTCTGGGCATTGTCTAGAGTTTTACTAGAATATTGGATAGCATTTAATTTCTTATCAACTCTTTGTCCTAGAACAGCCCCTACAGCATAATCACTAGAATCACACATGATTTCAAAGGGTAAATTCCAATCAGGTGGCTGAAAAATAGGTGCAGAAATCAAGGCTTTCTTAAGTATTTCAAATGCTTCAACACAATCATCATCAAAGATAAAAGGAATATCTTTTTGTAATAGGTTAGTCAGAGGCCGAGGAATTTTTGAGAAGTCCTTAATGAACCTCCTATAAAAACCGGCATGACTAAGGAAACTTCTTATACCTTTGATGTCCTTGGGACACGGCATCTTTTCAATAGCAGCCACTTTAGCTTTGTCAACTTCAATACCTCTTTCAGAAATTTTATGCCCCAAGACAATACCTTCATTAACCATAAAGTGGCACTTCTCCCAATTAAAGACCAGGTTAGTTTCTTCACATCTCTGCAAAACTCGATCAAGGTTGCTCAAGCAATCGTCAAAAGAGGATCCATAAACAGAGAAATCATCCATGAAAACTTCACAAATCTGTTCACATAAGTCAGAGAATATAGCCATCATGCATATTTGAACGGTAGCGGGTGCATTACATAAACCAAAAGGCATACGTCTATAAGCAAAGGTACCGAAAGGGCAAGTAAAAGTAGTCTTTTCTTGATCGTCAGATGACACAGGTATTTGAGAGAAACCAGAGTAACCATCTAGAAAGCAAAAATGTGTATGTTTGGATAATCTTTCTAGCATTTGATCAATGAAAGGCAAAGGGCAATGATATTTTTTAGTAGATTTATTTAATTTGCGGAAATCAATTACCATCCTGTAACCTTTAATAATTCTTTGCGAAATCAATTCATCTGTATCATTAGGAATGACAGTAATACCTCCCTTCTTAGGGACACAATGGACAAGGCTTACCCACTGACTATCAGCAACGGGATAAATTATACCTGCTTCAAGGAGCTTTAATATTTCCTTTCTTACCACTTCTTTCATCTTAGGATTTAGCCGTCGTTGGTGATCAATAATTGGTTTGGCGTCTTTCTCCAAATTTATTTTGTGTTGACATAGAGTGGGGCTAATGCCCTTAAGATCATCAAGGGTATATCCAATAGCAGCACGGTGCTTCTTCAGAGTTTTCAATAATCTCTCTTCTTCATGCTCTGAAAGGTTAGCACTAATAATAACAAGATATATCTTCTTTTCATCAAGATAGGCATATTTAAGAGTATCAGGCAATGGTTTAAGCTCAAACACGGGATCACCCTTGGGTGGAGGAGGATCCCCTAGGATTTCAACAAGCAAGTTGTGTTTCAGAATAGGTCCCTGTTTAAAGAATACTTCATCTATTTCCCTTCTTTCATTCATAAACATATCGTTTTCATGGTCTAGCAAATATTGTTCTAAAGGATCAGTAGGAGGCACGACAATAGAAGCAAGACCAATAATTTCATATTTACTAGGCAATTCTTTATCATGGGGTTGTCTATGAAATTTAGCAAAATTAAACTCATGAGACATATCCCCTAAACCAACAGAAACAATATCCTTATTGCAGTCTATCTTAGCATTAACAATATTCAAGAAGGGTCTACCAAATATAATGGGACAAAAGTCATCTTGTGGGGAACCGAGAACAAGAAAATCAGTAGGGTATTTAACTTTCCCACACAAGACTTCAACATCTCTAAAAATCCCAACTGGTGAAATAGTATCTCTATTGGCAAGCTTAATTGTAACATCAATTTCTTCTATCTCAGCAGGTGCAATATCATGCATAATTTCTTGGTATAAGGAATGAGGTATTGCACTTGCACTAGCACCCATATCACATAAGCCATGATAGCAATGATCTCCTATTTTAATAGAAATAACAGGCATGCCTACAATAGGTCTATGTTTATTTTTAGCATCAAGTCTAGCAATTCTAGCAGCTTCATTGTAGAAGTAAATAACATGCCCATCAATATTATCGGCCAAGAGATCTTTAACCATAGCAATACTAGGTTCAACTTTAATTTTCTCAGGGGGTTTAGGTGTCTTAATATTACTTTTGTTAACCACAGTTGAAGCTTTAGCATGATCCTTTATTCTAATAGGGAAAGGTGGTTTCTCAATATAAGCAGTAGGAACAACAGGATCATTATAAGTGATAGTCTTTTTTTCAACTTTAATAGGTGCAACTACTTTTACTTCAATGGGAGGATTATATTCAAACCACTTCTCCTTAGGGAGATCAACATGAGTAGCAAAGGATTCACAGAAAGAAGCTACTATCTCAGAGTCAAGTCCATATTTAGTGCTAAATTCATGGAAAGCATTGGTATCCATGAAAGATTTAACACAATCAAACTTAGGTGTTATACCCGACTCTTTACCTTCGTCGAGGTCCCAATCTTCAGAGTTGCGTTTAATTCCTTCCAATAAATCCCATTTGAATTCAATAGTCTTCATCATAAAAGATCCATTACAAGAAGTATCGAGCATGGAGCGATTGCTGAGAGAAAGCTGAGCATAAATTTTTTGAATAATCATTTCTCTTGAGAGCTCATGATTGGGGCATGAATATAACATTAACTTAAGCCTCCCTTAAGCTTG